>NW_019101482.1:226524-309362 GCF_001856785.1 Myzus persicae | reverse complement strand
TTTTTTTTTTTTGGGGGGGGGGAGGGGGAGGCTGGCAAAACGTACGTATCTAAAAGCGTATAGTCATAAGCTCACAGTAAGAGAACATTTTTAAAAGTTAGTTTATTGTAAGTACCGAATACTTGTGAATAATGGTCAACGTTGACTCAAATGATACCTAAGTGATAATAATTAACCGAGAACATAACAAAATATTATTTTACCTAATTCATAAACATAATTAACGCATTGGAATTAGTGAACTTTGGTTGATAAATCGATATTTCGACTTTCGATCTTTTTTCTTTGCAATCGATAATCATTTCCAGCCGCATTTATAACCACGTAAGTTTAAATGAAAAAAAAGATTTCAAATTTAGAACCCTAGATATGGGGCATGGTCAATGTTTAAAATCATGCGTGTTGTGAATTCGTACTTGGTCATTCCAACGTCCAGATTTATATGCACTAAAAAGCTTAATAAAATGTAATATGAATGTATGCACCGGAAGTCCTTGAAACGCACACCTGATGATCCATTTTTTTTTCAAAAATATAGTCCTATCCAATATAATTTGCATATTGTTTCAATGATAAATATCAAAAACTAAATATCGTAGATATATGGTATGAAAAAACAGAAAATAAAGTTTAAGTTTTAATCGATTTTTTGTGAAATTACTTCATTCCGTAATAGTGCGTAATAACCGTCATCGCGATTGCGCAATAATTCAACGAGCATCAATATCATGTTCCTTAAAATGATAAAATTGTCGTGAATAAAAACCTGGAAATGAAATACTCGTTTTTCTATAGCTCATGTATTTAAAAAAAAAATCTATTATTCAGTTTGATGTTTGTTTACAAAATACGATTTTTTACTATATGCGATGCATACAAAATATCGGAAAACAACGAAACAGAAAGATAGCTAGGTCTAAGGTATGTACAAACACTACAAACATTAAACATAACTAACTGTCAATTAACAATATTTACAAAAAATATGCAATGTTAAACTTTGGTTATTTTATTTAGAATCCTTTTTATTATTATTTAACACATGTAGAGTTGTATAAGTTGGTAAATCGTACTTGATAAAAATATTTATTTAAAAATAAATCAAAATCCTTATAATTACGACAATGAAATTGAAATAATACCAAATATTTTTTTAACAAATTGTAAGTTAACAATCGAGAGTTCGTACTGTCAAATTGAGATTTTTTTTTTAAGTAGCTGTTATCACCATAAAATATTGATTTAGGTCTTAGAATATGGAGGTATAATAGGTTTTCAAGTTCGACGCGAATTAGACGGCAATCGGGATGCCAATATTTGAGAAGCAAAAGGGCAACCTGAAATTCAAATTTCTGAATCGCGCATCTTTTTGGCTTATATTTTATAACTTCGCTCTGTCTACATTGATTTAATTTAATTTATCACAGTATGATATCTATATCATAGAGTATATAGGCTTTGGAAATATTTTTCAAATAGAGGGGATAAGTTCTTGAGACCAGTCATTCCCCTTTATGATACTGAAGTAGAGGAAGGGATTTACCCCTTTATCTGTATAATTATGCATTTTTACTTTTCAACCAGTGCTCGAAATGTAAAATTTACTTAATCTGAACACATCATTTTTTTTTTTTTTTAATACAAAATAATATATATAATTAAACATTATATACTATGCAGAAAACTCGGTCGTTCAGAAGTATTTATATGTTATAACTCACAAGTTTTAATTGTAAAATAATAAATCTAAACAAAAAAAAAACGTATACAAATACAATTATTAATATAATTATGTTTATGTCTTCATTAAATAAAGTTAGACTGAAATAATGTAAATTTGCTAATTTCAATTTTTATTATTATCATTACGAAGGAGCCGTATATTTGATTTCGAAATAAAAAGGAGCAGGACAGACCCAAAAAGGTTGAAAACCACTGTCATATAGAATAATATACAAACATGGTATATTTTAACGAAATCGGTTTGTCAACACACAGCAAGCGTGAAAAACTTTTTTCTATTGATCCGGTTCGCTCATAACGGTCTATTCTGAGCCTTATAGCTTCACATTTTACATCAATTAAATGTTCGACTTCATTAAATTTCTGTGGGCACAAGTCATACAACATTATTAGAATACAATAGTATTATATTTATAGCATTCTGTTATACTAATCGAGCCTATAATTTAAAAAAAAAAAACTGTTGAAAATTAAAAGTAAGGGGAAAAAAGTAGGTATAGTATAACTGATGAATTATTTGACATTTTTTTTTTTTAATTTTAACTTATCTTAGATTCTGAGTAAAGCTACGAATGTACCTATATTGGTGCTATATGTGTCTGTCATCCGATTTTGGACATCAGCATTTTTCCTGAGAGTCTAATGCATCTAGTTAAAGCAGTCAAGAGGCCGAAGTAGAAAATTTCCAGTAGTTTTCGGAAGCGTCGAATAACGTTGTATTGCGAAAATACAAGAAAAATGGAAACTTCTACTCAAAACCAATTTTTTACAAAATCGATTTTATTTTTTTTAGTGTTACTCAAAAACTAGTTACCTTAGACACTTTCCACTTTTCACTTTCGCCAAACCATAATAACATTTTTGAAACATTTTGGTTTTTTTTGAGTAATTTATAGAAATAAATTTTTTTTTGATTATTGTCGATTAAACAATTTTTCCATTTCAATAAGCTTGAACATTTAATACAACGTTCATCATCAGTTGTTTTGATAGCAGTTCATAAATATTGAAGGTACATAATAATATGCACGTTTACATTTTATACTCATTTGCACTTCAAATTCTATCAAAATTCGTCAAAATACCGAAAATGTAAAAATTATTTTTCAGTTAGAAATTAACTGTAATCCATGTTGGCCGACATTTGACAATTTAATAGAAAATGTCTCATATTTTTTAAAGAATTAAATCTATACCTACTCGTGAGATATTTTCAATTGTTATTAATTTTTATTTTGAATTATTAAATTTGATTATTTATGGGTACAAGTACCTACGCTAGGCTGACACACCGACTCCGCTCGAATCATTTTTCGTATGCAATGATTTATCGCTGAATTCAAATCTAAGACATAGGTACATTAAAATGGCATAGGTTAGGTTACCCCTCGACAACTACAACTGCACAGCAGAAGGAGGTTCCCATTTGTCATTTTTTTTTTTTTCAATGAGATAATAATTCCTAGCTTGCTCTGTCCATATCTACGTAGGTAGTGGTAATAAATACAATATAACTATGCACGTTTTTTTAGGCTCACTGTATCTACTAATACTATAGGTTTACATTTTAAATGATTGTGGAATAGTGACTAAATTGTTGATTGATTAATAGTAAAGTGAATAACAATTATTGTCCTTAAATAATTTAATTACGAGGACGTTCACGCGGCGTTGAAGAGGTGTGTACTTATGCGGAGGTGATGGTGCACAGAACCTGTTGACTTGCAGTGAATGAACTTGAAGAAACATTCGGCCAAACAAAAATCAAATTAATTATTTACAGAAAAGTATGTATATATTTACATAACGAACTATTGAATCGGAAAAACAAGTAAAATTAGATAAAAAAAAATAGAGTAAGTGGATGTAACTCTCCCGTACAATAGGTTACAAGTGGGTCACTGTAATTGACGGTGGAGTTAAATTTGATTCGATGATATGAAATCGTTGTATGCGGAAAACTATTCTGAGCGAAGACGGTCTGTCAGCCTACAACATCAATTAGTAATTTGGTACATTTGATGATATAATTGTGATTAAAGTCGAAATTTATTTTACTATTACTTATAAGCAGTAGGTTACATGCATTTTTTCCAAAAATATTAAATTTGAAAAATCATTGTGTGCATAAAATAAAATAATATATACTCTAAAAGTTTCAAGTTAACACAAATAATATTTTTAAATTACAACGAAAATATAAAATAACTTAAACCATTATTCTTGGTTGTTTAATATGTGATTTTGCACAAATCAGCACATAAAATAAGTATAAAAACTTTGTTTATAAATTTATTAGATTTTACTGTAACAAAATTAACTACTTGTGTGCAGTTTTAAGTTTGCTAAATTTTGTCAACATTTGAACTTTGAATACTTATAACACAAAATCATGCCTATGTATTTTTAATATTTTCAAAAAATATTGTAACAACATTTTAGGGGCCTTATATTAAATTTCCAAGCTTATTTTGACCAAAACAATAAAATTTTATTGACATATATATATAAAAAACTAAACGAATTGAAAATTGAAAATGTCCGTAAACAACTCAAAACGATTAAAAATATTTTGATTATTTTATCAAGTATATAATATGAATTGATAAAATAAACATATGATATAAATTTAAAGTATCTACAATTATTTGTTTTTAAATTACAACAAAAGAAGAAAGCGATAGTCGAATGGATATCCAATGTTGTAAAAATTTCATTTGATTTTCAGATAGACATTTTTTGTTTAATAAAGTTAAACAAACTTATAAGGAATCTTGTGTTCAATTTTAAAACCTTATAGATATAAAAAGAAAAATGTTTATGAATTTCTTACTCAAAAGTTTTGTAAATTTTCGTGATTTTTAAGAATTATGTCAAAATTCAAATTCAAACGTTTATATAAATTTATTGTGGATTTACGCTTTTTTTTAATTTCCACTAACGACAACTTACGAAGAATCTTGTATTACATTTTCAAGTTTTTGACGGAGAGCAACATTTTTTATCAATATCAGTTTAAAAAAACTAATAATAATCGAAAATTTCATGTGTCTATAAATATTTCGAACATTGTGTGGTGTATGAAAAATACGGATATAACATTCAATGAACATTTTATGTAGTTATCAAAGGTATTATTTTTAGAGTTACACAGAAAACTAAAAACAAATTTGACAAAAACAAAATTTTTGTAAAACTTCCCGTTTTTCCTTAATTTTTTGTTTGTTTTTCCTGCCGTTTTAAAAAACCATAGAAAATCGTTTTGACCCTCCCAGAGTCAGAACTAGATTCACTTTCCTACCAGAAAAGATACTGTTCGGTGAAAGACATAAGCGCCAAAATGTGATGAGAAAAAAAAAATCGTACCTTACAAAAGCGCCAAAATCGTATCGTACATTCGTACATAAGCGCCAAAATAAGATGAGAAAAAAAATCGTATTTTACAAAAGCGCCAAAATCGTATCGTATATAAGCGCCAAAATTCTAGGTACCTGTGTGCTACGCAGTGGCGGCTCGTGCCTAGGTGTGCAAGTGTGAGCTCACCACATATATTTATTAGATAAAATAGTGAAAATGTATAATAATAATGCATTTATGTATAATAATAAATTCATTTTAACAAATATCTGTTTAACTGTATTTATTATATAAAAAAATTAAATTTTAAAAACAAACAAACGACAATCATTATTATACTCCTAATTAATATTTTTTAAAGTACTTAATATTATTTTCTAAAACTGTATAATCTCAAAATTAAAAATGCTAATAAATATTTTACTAATTACATTTATACTTAAAACAGACTAATTTTTTTAAAATAAACTTTTGCAATGATTGCACACCGCCTACTTTGAACACCACGATCCGCCACTGGTGCTACGGTTAATAGATATTAAATAACAGATAATATTATAATTATTAGAACTATATCCATCAAAAACTCCAAACGTTTAATCTTAATCGATAAATGTATTATTTTACAAAAACTCAACCAATTTATTAAATTTATATTTATTGCATGTATACATACCTATACTCATATTATATTTTAACAATTTATTATTGACAATTTTTTTAATGTAATATATTATATGAAATAAAATATTAATTTTGGCGCAAATGATAGGTCATTATTATACCTTTGGCGCTTATGTTATGTAGCCATACTGTTGAAGAAAATCGAAGAATTCTTACAGGCCCTAAATGGCGATGGGAGGCGCAAAAAAACACATATCATTGTAAAATCAATACATTCATCGCTCTGTTCAGAATCTAAAACAACAAATTTAGATAGGTACTCGACTTTGAAATAAAATTAAACAACAAAATGATTATGCCACATTGTTATAATCGATTTCATTGGTTTTTTTGAAACTAAATATTAGCTATAATATATTATTATAAAATAGGTAATCTTTATTCATTTGAAATTTTAAAATTGATATTTTTGTTCACTTACCGAGATTAATGATTCATACTAATTAAAATTTTCATTAACCTTCGCTGACCACCACACTGTCTTGGCATCACTGCATAGTGCATGTAGATTAGGAATTAGAGCTGAAGTATTATTATTTATCACACATCGATACCACTAAATTCAGTTGCAATGTCTTT
Organism: Myzus persicae; assembly: GCF_001856785.1. Classification (NCBI taxonomy): domain Eukaryota; kingdom Metazoa; phylum Arthropoda; class Insecta; order Hemiptera; family Aphididae; genus Myzus; species Myzus persicae. The sequence goes on along the minus strand of NW_019101482.1, from coordinate 302,999 downwards.
AAGTAGGCGAAATGTCTATTGTTGTGTTTTTTTTTTTGTGGATATTCAACATTAATATTTTGAATTAAATTTACCTCGACAGACTGTTAGTGGTAACAGTGAAAAACACAATTTCGCAGACCAATCGGCGGCTGCCAAACGTCGAACGCGTTAATGTCCTCGGACTTAGCCAATGATTAACTCACTGGTAAATAAATTACTAGCGCCTCGGCATTCGCAGTTTTTTTATATTCCATCGTAAACGATTTCAATTCAATTAAAGTGCTCCCAAGTCGCCGGAGGTTCATACGCAGCACGACGCAACGACGGTCGTAGGTAATTTTTAATAAGACTGTCAGCGCCCGAGACCGTTTTCCGGAGGCCTTATTCCGTAATGGGATTAGCAATCGTCCTTTTTGTCCGAGGTGGGAGCATGTCAGTGTCAGCTAGGTCCTTTGATGGGTGGCGAATGGTAAGTAGAGATATTTTTTCAAGATCAGCGAGTAATCGTAATTATTTTTTGATATTTTGACCGCGTCGCGGTGAAATCGTTTAACACGATGGGATCGTTATGTGAACGTAAAATTACGACATAATTGAAAAGTTTATGAGATCGCATTATAAACGAACAGATTGTTAGTGTTTCCGTGGCAGTGGTTTTAATGAGAAAACTACTCGACTGACGCAATTCAAATTTCAAAGTAAACAATGTTTTGTGTAGATAATGATATTATGTACGTTTTTAGAAACGGAACCCAACAAGAAAGTCAGAGCAGTTTAAAAAAATTGAAGTTTTTTTTAGGTAGGCGAGGCACCTTAAATATCAGCATAAAAATAATAAAGACATAAAAAAAACAAACGTGACGTTTCCCCCAAAACATAATCTTTTTTCGGTTATAAAACAAGTCTTGTCTCTTTGAAATCGCCTCAGAAGCAGTATTATAATAATTGCCAATCTGCTTGCGTGAAAGTGTTTTAGGAAGTGTGGCCACTCGCCCACACCAGCTAGATTCTAATGGTGTCCACATGTGGCCCGCGAAGGTATTCTATGTGGCCCGTTATGAATTTTCTAAAATGAAAAAAAAATTTTTAATTATTTATTTTCATATATTATTTTTGTTTAAATTTATGAATTCGTTTGAATGATTATTACAAAAAAAACAATTGTAATGATAATAATAAAAGTAAAAACTATGCGAAAATGTTTTAAGGTACGGTTTCCCTGCAACGTCTGGACGCAGCGTCAAGCGTCACTACCGGTCTGGACGTAGGTCGCGTCTAGACGCCGCGTCCGACGCAGCCATGCTGTTCTCGCGTCTGACGTTGCAGGGAAACCGTACCTTTACGCTTATTTTTAATTTGAAATTTGAGATTGTACTTCTTTTACGAATAATGAAAAATCTGATTGAAATTAAGTGGTTTCAATCCACAAAATTGAATGTAGGTGTTCACCCGTAAGTCGCGATCTATGAACTGATTTTGTTTGTTTCATTCGTGAAAATATTTCCATTATAAAGTCTCTTAAAGCAGGGAAATTTTCGTGTGGAAGTTTTGAATACAATTTTTAAATATCGTTTTGTTTTATTTTTTGAAATTCATCACAGTAAAACGAATTTGTTTTCAACTCGATAACTTCAAGTTGAAGAGTAGTGTCGACATAATTTTCATCAATATTAAATGGATTTTCAAATAAACGTCACGGTTTTCGTGTAATTTAACATCAGAAAATCGAGATGAAAAATCGGTTTCATACTTTGTGGCCCTTAGCTTGAAGATAATTGTCTACCAAAGTGGCCAGCCAAAGCAAAAAGGTTGGGCATCACTGAGCTAGAACGTGCATGTCTCGAACGTGGTTATCGTTTAACCATCATTGGATATATAAATACTATTATTGTACACTATAGTGGTACTAATGGTACAATTTTTATTCGTGTACCTCATACCTATACATACACAATTTGAACCAAGACTTCGCGAGTTTTGCGATTTTGGGTTTGACGTTACGCATATCGAATCGACCTATATTATCGAAATTGAAAGCATATAAGTATAGGTACGGATATTATACCTTTTATCCGTGTATGTGCGTTTGTTTTTTTTACGATTTATCAACTTTTAAGATGTGTGTTTTGACTGTTTTGAGTGCATATAAAATAATACAATATAAAAAAGGCTCATAAAAATTGCAATATCGTAAAAAACAGATGTACAAACACAGATAATGGTGTTGCCTTCGAGTTTGACGACGGGTCCATTCAATCCGCAGCGGATATTGAAATTTAAAGCTAATAACACAAGAACGGTTTAGTTGAAAGTAGGTAAATATGATATTATACCCGTTGAACGTTTCCCTAGAAGTTTCTTCAGAAGAAGTCGAATTATTGGTTCAATATTCAAGTGGTTATTGTATTGAAGTCAGTCGAATTGGTTCCCGCTTGAAAAAGGTAAGTGTTTTAAAAAATACAGTAATTTTAAATTGTTGAGCTGATAGGTAATTATATAAATTAAACTATAACCTTGCAAATTTAGAGTAAAGTGGAGTAAGTGATCATTAGTGTGTGTGTGTGTGTGTGTGTGTATAAAATAAATACCTTTTAGCGGATCAACCCCGCACATGTACGGGTATAACTCCACTATGGAATACAATTTCAGAAAATATTTCAATTCGTTATGAAATTTGCTCGAAAACGACTTTCTATAGGTTTTTTTTAAATTTTCAACATTATTAACATTTTAAAATTCTCAATAGTATTCGAAATTTAAAAATCTAATTTCGAAGGGTTTAGGAGTTCGGTTTTACAAAAGAAGAAAAGCCGTTCTTGTGGACCTCGTGATGAATTTAATATTGTGTTTTCAGAAGTCTTATCCCATGACTAGGATGGTCGGTACAGTTGGCGTAAGATAATTCTGTTTTGGTTGAAAACACAAACGGGATCGAATCGAGCCCCTTAAGCTCGATGTAATACAGGTTAATCCAATCTAAAGTCAAAGCTAATTATTCTACCCAAAATTGGTTTTGCTCAATGTCAAGGTTCTATGTCGCACGTTAAACGTTTGTAGGATAGTAGGATAGCCGCAACTATGCAAATATTTGGTAGCTGTTTTAAATTTCTAAGTTCTAAGAATGCCGTTATAATTACCCACCCATAAAATATCCCTAAAAAACACATATGAAAAATCTCGAATGCCTTCGTAATATTATTTTTATGGTTTTGCTCCGTGCCCCTCAGCCAGGCACGCCCGCAGAGATGTAGCTCACTAGGTGCAAAATATTTTTAATATCAATATAAGATGTGGGGGGCTTTTCCCCCCACACCCCCTAAAACTTATTACATGACATATATTATTTATCATCAATAATGGGTATAACAAAATATATTTAAAACATAACTCATTTTATTTATTATTACTTCTTATAAAATATAAAAATTAGATAGAATTTTAGATGTATAACACACACACACATATATATATATATAAATAATAGTGTACCACAGAATAGATGTCAGATAATGAAATTCATAATAATATTATTGATGACCAAAATAAATGTATTAATAATAGACGCGTGGTTAGACGTGGCTGTACACAGTACTAAAATGCGGCAGACGGTGGTATCTCAGAATAGTCAGATGCCTGAATAGCTAATAAGTATTTAATATTTACTATATTGGGAATAATCATGGGTGGGCATAAATTAAAAATGTACAGAGAAGGAATTTTTATATTTTATTATTTATTTGAAAAATCCAAATTATTAAAATTCTCAGGTGATGCATTTGCACCACCTGGCCCCCCCCTCCGGGCGTGCCTGCCCTCAGCCGAGATAAAAATGATTGTTTTCATTGTAATAATGTCGAGCATACGATATAATAAATAGATCATAATATTAAATACCATCTAGTTTCAGAGTCATGATGGCAACCACCCCGTGTAAACTCCGGCCGGCACATTGGTCAGATAAAAAGGTAATGAAACGGTCTAATATGTAAACTCCGCCAGTGTTAAGGCCTTTCTTGGGTAAAACTCAATAATATATCTCAAACAAATAATCGGCAAAGCGCGGTTGAGCGTAAAACGATCGAGCATAGAAAATTCTATGCGATGTTGCCGCATTCACGATGCCGAAATTTCGTAATTGATTATTTTCCCGTATTATTACACAAATTCCAATATCATACCAAGCCAAGCTTCGTCGACAGCGTTATCGATTAATAAATCAGTTCCGGATCTAATGTTCAAGCTTTCGACCAATATTTAAATCGTAAGAATACGGAATCTCTATTAATGTATTTGAGCCAACTTGCATCAAACAGATGCCCAGGAATGTAAATTTCTTTTGTTATTGTGAATTTCGACTTCAGTAACCAGAAAGTATGAATATTTTATCATTTTTACTACCGAACAGATCTACATACCATTACAACGTGACTTAATTATTGACTATTATTGATTCATAAATAATATTAAATACGAAATAATAAGCTCAGATATTCGAAATGAAAAACCACCCTACAGATAGTACCTAGTTATAGTAATGGATTTATATTAGACCGAGAAGTTGGAACAATACAATAATTAATAGTTTAATAATACTAATATATAATAATTAGTAATACGCCCTTGTAGTCGTTGTTTTATGTTTTTGAAATCATTTTTAAGTGGACGAACCCAAAGAGTTAAAATTGATGATACTTTTAGTGAATCTTTAGAAATTTCTCGCGGAGTTCCTCGAGGTACTGTGTTAGGCCCATTATTATTTGTAATTTTTATTAATGATCTTTTGAATATAAAAACAAACATTAATATTGAATTATTTAGTTTGGCCGATGACACTGCCATTTTGATATCTGATATTCTGATCCAACAGTTAATAATCTGTATTATGAAGCCAATAATATTTTGAATACAGTTTATGGGTGGTTTTGTAAGAATAAATTTAAATTGAATTTAACAAAATCTAAATTTATAAATTTTGAACTTTTTTCGTCCAATATCTGTACAAATAATAATTTAATAATTCATTCATTATNATAGGTATATAGGTGCACGCGTCAAGTACAATGTGTTTTTTTTTCACATTTCGTACACTGCAGTGTGAGATTATGAAATCGTATGTCTTAGTTCAAATTCTGTCGATATTTTGTGCTTGTAACCCTTCACTGCGCGATTTTTTTTTTTTCACCAAACAGTTTTTTTTCTTCTATATAATATTGCAGGTACTCACTAGAACCTTTGGGATGTAATTTAAAAACCAATGTTTATGTTCCAAGTACCAAACTCGAGTACTTGTTATGGTGTGGGCGTTTGGCATGCGCGCTACATATATTATGCATTTAAATTGAATTTAACAAAATCTAAATTTATAAATTTTGAACTTTTTTCGTCCAATATCTGTACAAATAATAATTTAATAATTCATTCATTATACTGTATACCGAATCTCACTTCAACCTGCAGTTATAATTGTATTAATCTTGAAAATGTATTGGAAATTAAATATCTGGGATTAACATTCTGGATTATAGGCTAAAATGGACTAACATTTTTATAAATAACAATTCACGTAAATTCTTCTACACGTGTAAAGATACTAGATATATATTTAATAATTATTGTAAGAGAATTATTTATTTATCCCTAGTACAATGTTTCTATTCTTATGGTTTATCAATTTGGGTAGGAACCTATGATATCAATTTATCCAGACTAAAAGTTATTATAAATTGTATTATTAAATATTTATTTAGTTTTACCTTTACAAACTAGCACTATCATTTTATATGAGTCCCTAAATGTTAAAAACTTCAAATTTATTTATAATTTGTCTGTTCTAATAGATTAATATAAACACAAACTTTTTATACCAGTATTTGGTCATGAACCTAAAACTAGGTTTAAACAAAATATTAATATGTGCTTACCAAATCGGTCAAAAAAGTACATTTTATATTGGCTTACATTTATGCGTTCCATTTAATATTAACATAAATAATTTTAATAATCTTTCTACTTTAAAAATATTAAATTTAGATTGTATTTGATTGTTGTTATTGCCTCTTATTTATTGGCCTCTCTATTATACTGCTTTACTCCATTCAATGATCTTTATATTTTTTGTTTTTTAGTCTAATTAAGTGTCTTTTTACTGTTATTTAATGTAATTTATATTTTTTAATTATCATTTAATACAAGATATACTTATATCTCATAAAAATTCTTTTAAGAACCTGCTCCCACAACACAAGCTCTGCTTTTTGGGAGTGCTGCAATATTGTCTAATTTCATAAATTTAAAAGTTATATTTTATGCATACATACCTACCTATATTTTATTATTTTGCTTTAACATGTAAAGATGTTATTGTTGCAATAAATGTATTATTATTAATTATTATTATTATTATTATGTTGTTTTCCTAAAAATGTTCGTAGATAAAATATACGTATGTTCATTGTTCATATAGTTCGCAATTTGAAACACTTTAATCGTAACTATTTGATACGACGGATTGGTCGGATCCAGACAACACGTCTTACGAATCGAATTTTAATGAAATGTCATCAAAGCATAATATCGTTATTGTGATCGATTCGAATTCTCGGTGTGTAACGACACGTCATTGATTTCGACCAGACCTCGCGAGGGGGCGCTCATTGCGAAATAAACATAATATTTATATTACTTTCCGAGAACCGTCGTCGAGTATCCCAAACGGCCCGCGTACGTAAGACTTACGAGTGTTTATTATTGTCGTTGTTGATGTTATTTATTTCGAGTTCAAACCCATAAAGGTGAAATATTACGTTCATGCAAATTACCGATTTTCAGACCATCGGAAACGCGGTGGCACTAAAAAAAAAAAAAACGATGCAATACCTATATATATATATATGTGTGTATATAATGCGTGTACCTACGGTTTTATTATATACGCTTATAAAAATATGCGTTCCAGTGATCAATCGTAAATCACAAATTCTTTTGTAACTGTTCAGAAATAATAACGATATTGTTCGTATTCATTTTACGTGCGCTACACGATTTACGGTCACATACCGCGTCCATGTCGGCATATTTTTTCACTTAAATGCCGCGTTATTTTTTTATTTTCCACTTTACCACCGAGTAACAAACGGAATTTGACGAGATAAATAGGTATATAGGTGCACGCGTCAAGTACAATGTGTTTTTTTTTCACATTTCGTACACTGCAGTGTGAGATTATGAAATCGTATGTCTTAGTTCAAATTCTGTCGATATTTTGTGCTTGTAACCCTTCACTGCGCGATTTTTTTTTTTTCACCAAACAGTTTTTTTTCTTCTATATAATATTGCAGGTACTCACTAGAACCTTTGGGATGTAATTTAAAAACCAATGTTTATGTTCCAAGTACCAAACTCGAGTACTTGTTATGGTGTGGGCGTTTGGCATGCGCGCTACATATATTATGCGAAAGGAGGAATATGTTGGTCTCATAATAATATAGCAAAAAAAAACACGATGTTATTTGTTTTTCGAAAATAATTGTTTTTATTCAAATGCCATTAACATCATAAACTGTAATATTATATTTAATTAATTGAATTTAATACCGATAATATGACAAAAAAAAAAAAAAAACAATAAAAATACTATAAATATTTCCCTCTGCGGCTTAAAAACAAAATAACAGAGCCAATTATATCAAAAAAAAAAAAACAAATACTAATTCGTATGATGGCTATAACAAAACAGCTATTGTTTTTGTTGAAGCACATAAATGTCTTGCATTTGCTGCAGTTGACATGATTAAGACATATTTTTAGGTGCTGAGCGGAGCGATGAGTGATGTGTTTATTGTGTATTGATTTATTGATTATGCGACGATGAGTGTGTTTTGGTTATTTCTTTCTGTATATACACGAAACCATGATTTGTACACCATGTACATCATTATGTTTCATACACACGTTATTGATATTTTCAAACGCAATGTTTTTTTGGCAAAAATGTCACTCTATTATTGTTTATTCACAGGAAAAATAAAATACTAAAATAGCAATAAAATATCGTAACATTCGTAACAATAATTTACAGATTATACACTGTTTCGTCACTTATACCGTACTGGCGTACTCAACGAATTCTCTTAGGTTAACAGAACACAGACATGTTGATTACGAGCGTGTATTATATTATTGACATGGCCAGCATTCAAGTTTAAATCGTGAAGTAGAGACACAACAGTAAGCTCTACCGTATATAGGATTCAACTCGTGTTGCACTTTTTCTGCAACCTCCAATATACTACCTACAAAACAGGGTAGTTTAGTATTGTATTGCCATTTAATACACCTTTGCATACGTTGCTGTTTCGTGTTTGATTGTGTCAGTTAATAATTTATGAGCGCGAGTCATATCGACAGCCACTTGGTTCGAAAGAACGAAGAATGAGGCCTGCTCCAATATTGTAAATCTGGCTTCGCTTAGAATTGTTTTCTGTAAGCCAACGATTTTGTAACATTGAATTCAAAAAATAACATACGTATCCATTATAGTGACCCATTCGACATTTACTGTAGGTACATTACCCACTTGCCTTGCACCCTTTTACTAATAGAATCGCAACATTATATTTTATTTTATCAATACACACCCACATTTTGAGAGATTTAATTTAGGGAATTTACGTTGATATTTTGAAAAAAACATATGTCTTAAATCTTGAATATATTTAAATACTAATTCAATTTACAAAACTACAAGGCCTTCCATTTATATTGACTTACCGTTGTTGGTTATTGCAGGCAATATATCATGAATTATATATCAAAAAATGGTTTAGCGTGAATGCTATAACTACTACAGTTATAGATAAGAAACGCAATTTATACACGATAAAGAAGAAGACACTATTCAATTTTTTTGGTTTCAAATCCATAAAGTTTATCATAGGCAATTGTCATAAATATATTTAAATACTAATTTAAAGTTATTTCGTGTCAGTACCAACAACGGCTGTCGTGTAAGAAAGATATATTATTATTATCGAAAAATTGTTTCGCACGGGACAATCTTATGATTACATTATTTACAGTAGATTTGCCGAATTTTCACACTACACGAAAGAGAACTTTATCTGTGTTTTAGCGGTTTTTTTAAAAATAATAAATAATATTCAATAAATAAATGAAAAAAAAATAAGAAATCTGCAACAATGTTTAATCTGGATTGTCACTAAGTTTTCAACAAAAACAATAATTCTATGGCATACTTGCATTTTACTTGTATTATGTAATTTGAAAATTTGGTAAGCTTACCGTCTCCATAACTTTATCCCGAGCAAAACTAGATTTTGACAATTTCAAACAAAATTTTGTTTTATTATTCAAAAATAAACAAACGTTCACTTGAACTTTTCGTCCAAAAATTGTATTTGCATTAACTACACATTCTCAAAAATTTTTAGTTGAATATTTATGCTATTTAGGTATTAACAATTGACATTTTTGAACTGTTTAGTTTGTTTTTTTCTGAATAATTTATGATATTTGAGAGCCAGAAAGCTTAAGAGATATTAATTTAATGATATTAAAAATATCGAAAATGTAAAATCATAATTTTTTTTATGGATATTTCAAGTTCTAGTTTTGATTAAATTGGATATTTAAACGAAAACAATGACTTTTGTTACTATGGGTCGTAATAAATCAAAAAGTATTAATCGGAGAAAACTTTTCACCATTGTGTAAGTATGTCATTATTTTAAACACACAATGGAATTAATTTCATTTTAGTTTTAAGATATTTACATAATTCTGCGGAACGAGGTATGACTTATAAGTTAATATAATGATAGGTACCTTTAAAGTTAATAATATAATATAATATTAAAATAATTAATCATTTTTTTTTAAAATTATTATTATTGATAAATATCACCTTTGACAATATATGTTATAGAGATACAAATATTATTTACATCGAGAACTTATTATTAGTGATATTAAGATAAGTTTGTGCACATATTTAAATAAGCTTTTTATATTTTGTTTTGAAGGTTCGCTTTTATGATGAATTCGATAATGGCTACTAGTGAGAATCTGTTGTGACCGAGAGATTCTGCAAGGTGTTCTAGAAGTTGTGAGATCTACTAGGTAAAGAAAAAATACTTAGAAGAAAAAAACAAAGATATAGAGGTACATATGAGAACTGGTGGTAGAAATGCAGCGCACAAATCAGTTAAAACGTTCTTTAAAAATTATAAACTAAATAGGGGTTCAATAGAAGATAACAACGGAGTAATTATTTATGATTACAAACATAGAGGGAACATATAGAAGAAATATCAAAAGAAGCTATATGAAGGGCTAGAACTCACTGGACAGGAAATAGAACATTAAGAAGTACTGGAAAACGGATTAAATTATGGTGTAAGGAGAGGACAATTTGATAAATCACTTAGAGGTCTAAAAAGGAAAAAAGCTGCAGGAATTGACAAAATCCAAGCAGAACTTTGGAAAGCATCTTGAAAAAAATTAGTAGTGATTTTTTTCAACTCATAAATGAAATATTTAACTCAGGGAACTTTCTGTAGATTTTACTAAGTGCAAGGTTATTTCCACTCCGAAAAAAGGCACCAGCAAACAAATGTGATCAGTACCGTACAATTAGCTTGCTGACACCCGACATGTCAAAAATACTAATATAAGCCTACATACTTAGCTTTTTTGACATAGAAAAAACGTTTGACAATGTCAATTGATCAATAATGTTCAAGATGCCAAAAATAGCGGGTATAGACTAAGTACACCAGTGGTTCTCAACCTTTTTTGGTTCACGGCACACTATTATACATCACATGTTTTCCAACTTCTACTAAAGAAGAATACTCTTTAAATTATACTTGAAGGAAACAATTGTTACACGATTTGGAGAAACCAAAGAGGAGGCATGCATAAGAAAAGGAGTAAGGCAGGGTTGTACTCCCTCACCTAACATATCCAAGAGGTGAATGATATAATAAGAAAGAAAATGCATTTGGATATACAGATGAATTAAAGGAAAATTTATATGCTACGGTTCACTGGACGATATAGTGGCAATAGCTGAAAATGAAGATGAATTGCAAAGAATGCTGAGATATATGGAAAATACCAAAGTCCCTGTATCTAGCAGGAACAATAATATAAAGGTAAGAATACATCTGCAAAAACCATCAAGCAGAAGAGTAAGTAGAAGAGTTCACATATTTGGGAAGCATTATAAGTGAACATGGCAGAAGTAAAAGAGAAATAATAAAGAGTATATGACTAGTTAAGATATCATTTAACGAAAAAGAGGACTTTTTACTACAAAAAATTTAAGCATAAACACCAGGATAAATCTTCTGAAAACATACGTATGGAGCATAATGCTGTGTTTCAGTGAAACATGGACGATTGCCAAAGAGGAACAAAGGAGAATAGAGAAGTTTTTGAGATGTGGTGTTACAGAAGAATGCTTAAAATAAGCTTTATTTATATGGTGACAAACGAGGAAGTACTAGAAAGAATGTCCGAGAGAAGAACTCTATGGAAAGGAGAAATTAATGTATAGTAAGTAACCTAAGCACTGTAGAGCGAAACGAATTTATGGGTGTGCGACGTATGTTATAAAAACTTGACTGTGTAATATCAATTTTTATGTATTTAAAAAAAAGGTTTAGCCGGTATCGATATATGAATACAAATTTTACTATTTCAAAATATTCTACTATTTGTGATTTCCATCAGTAAATTTCACCCCTTAGCCGTATTTACGTTTGTACAGTAAAAAATTGTTTCGTATATTTACTCACTATCAAATTGAATACTTGTCCGAAAGTTTTAACGTATTTCGATTCGAATCAATATTGGTTTGCAATCTCCACTTGATTAAATCAATATTTACGAATCCGATATTGAAAAAATAGGTTTAATTTAAGGAATAATATCCCATAGGACTCCATCTTTAAAATGATATGTTACTCGTATTATATTATGTAAACCAGTAAAACTATAATATTATTGCATTTAATTCATTCTAACTCAAGACTACATATTTTAAAACATTAACATATTAAGGTTGAACTCTCTCAAATTTAAAATAAGTATAGAATTCTCTAAGATTCAGCTTTAAGGGAGGTTATGTTAGACAATTGAATATAGTTAGTACTTTGATTATGTTATACCTAATTTTGTGAACACAATAACATTTTCAATATACTTAGACTTACTTGTAGAACTCTTATTCTCGCAGTGATATCGCTTCTAAGGCACGTCGGTAGTGACTTACAAGTTACAATAAAAATAATAATATTATTGTTATGCACCTAATATATTATGTAATGTTTTTTGCAAGAATGAGTTCAACCTGCCATCACATAACTTAAATGAACATATAACTCAAATAAATTCGATTGAATTTAAGTCACGTGATATTTATATTCATTCGACAAAGTCTTGACATTTTTAAATCAAATGAATAATAATTATACAATTATACTCATAGATTATAAGTTATGACAATCATGTTATTATACATTAAAAATAAGCCCAAAATAACAACTATTAACCGACAAGTATAAGGGAATTCATAAATTGTTAAGTAGTGGTCCAGTTGGCGGGTACACCTTTTATAAAAATGTTATATTTTGGTGGCCTAGTTAACGTACTCTTTTTGGAAAAAAAAAGATTAATTGTGGCCCATAATTCCCGGAAGCCCACTTCCACAACAATATTATGTAACTATGAAAGTTACGGTTTACTACCAGAACCTAATGATTGTAATAATCGTACTCGATGGTTTTAAAATGTTTAACAATTCGGGTGCAACACACCATTTAAAAGGTCAACGATCAAACATCGATCATCTCCTCCGCCCTGTATATAGACCAGCTCTGACGTAATGTAAATTGTACTTAACATTGCTGTATTTTACTGGTGCGTGGTCGATAAGTAATAAATTTAAATACACTGACGTCTACTGCGACGGGTCGTTTCGGTGCAAGTCATCCCCTTCAGTGCATACGTCACCGGTGGTGTTGGTGTTTGAATTGCATTAACAACCCATAGCTAAAAAAAAAAAATCGTTCCCGGATCATTAGTTATGGGTTTACAATAAATAGAATAGTTAAATCGTGGATTTTATTATTTTAACATAATAAATAAGGGCGATTTTAAACTCCGCCATTTTTATTTTCTTACCCGTGATGGATATATGGAAACTCCGCCAGTGCTTATGTAAAACTCGATAATATGTCTCAACTAAAGAAGCTCTGCAATCCAAAATGATGGTGTAAGAGAACGTTACGAATAGTTATGAATTTATGATAATGGATTTACATCAAGACTGAGACGACAAAATATCTACAAATCGTAACTCATCATTTTAGTTCACAGTTCCACGTATTATAACATATTAACATAACATACCTATGTTGCTAGATACATATTTTATGATTATTACAATTATTTATTACGATAATACATTAATATCTACACATGACAATTTAGATGATTTGTTTTGGCAATTATTATTTTTACTAATGTTTGTATATTTTTTGGGATGTTATAATAACGTACATGATATCTGTCCTATTGCTATGTATTAATTTTATACTGCGACTTGATTTTCTTCACTGACAAAGTTTACATGAACTTAATTTTACTTGATTTTGTTCACTGGAGGAGTTTACAATTTTACCTGTTTTTTTTTCTGACTGAGCTTACACTAAAAGAAGGTACTTGTGGCGGGTCTTACATGTGCCCAATAAATATCACTACAAAAAGGAATTTAAACGAGACGGTCAGTTGAAATGGGGATGGGGGAGGGAAGTATTTAACCACTCTCCTGTATAGTAGGTGTCGAGTGTACCTCATCTTTAAAAAAGTCTCTGTGTAGGGACTATAACACATAGAGTTCCTAAAACACATATAATAATTAATGTTAAAAGCTTAAAAAACCGATGACAGTCGGTCATCTATATAGATGATATAATCAGGTATATTAGGCACCTTATGTTTCATGATATTATGTTTTTTGATATTGTTACTAACAGTTAGTACGCAGGATTTATAAATATAATGGGGGGGGATCATAACCAAAGTTAATCAAATGTTGATAAATGTTACCTTATACTTATATTATATTAACTTAACCTTTAATCCGTTTCCGCCAAAAGCGTTTTTTCCTCTTTACCACCAAATGATGTGACATTGACAACGTTTTCACCAAAATAATTTCTATATAAAATATTAAAATTATAAATAATTTAATGGTTCGATAAAATTTAATGTGCCAATAAATTACTAAATCACTTTTATGCAGGGACCATAATTAGCTCGCTATTGATTCAATTAATGTTTAGTGTTTGTTCATGCAACTTGGCATAGGTATAATATAATATACAATAAATGTATTATGTATACAGGGGAGGATTTAACAATTTGCATGTTTAAAAAAAAACCTTTTTTTAATAAAATATCATCAAATAAATTTATTTTTTCATTTAAGTAAACTATATAAAGGTTTCTGTAAAGCGAACGTTTACAAATACCTACGTATACTCCAATATTCGTATACATCTATTATATTTTTTTTTTTTTTTTTATTATTGAATAAATAATATAGTTACATACATTAGTTATTTAATTCACCCCATTAAGCATAGCTTGTGGCGAGGTAAATGAGTTGTTTGTTAACAAATAAAGTCTATAAAATACATAGAAATTACAGTATTTATATAACTTATTTCCTAATTAGACATGCAATACAGTTAAAGATTAAGTAACAACCAGTTTACAATAGTTCTTTTTTTAAATTCATAATTATTTTTATATACATTTTTTACAATATTTTTTTTCAGCTCAAATGGCATAGCATTAAAATTAATTGAACCTAAATAATCAACGAACATATTACCTATATTTTTTTTTGTGTAACTAACATGCAAATCGTAAGCCCTGTGCTCCCGTTTATTGACGTTTTTAATAGTAATTTTACCGGCTTTAAATAGAATGGAGAACTGCTTATATAAATAACGGACCGGTAGGACTCTCAATTCTTTATAGTTTAAGGAAGTCGAGCCATAGAGCTCCTTTTTCCCTAGACACAATCTTACTGCATGATTTTGTTGAATCACCAGTGGTTTTATAGCATTATCAGAACACCCACCCCATACTAAAAGACCGTATTGGAAAATTGACTTATAAAGTGCGTTATATACAGTATACATTGTTTCAGTAGGTAAGAGTTTATTAAGTTTGAAGAATTTGCAAATAACAGATCTTAATCTCATAACCACATTTTCAATATGAAATTTCCACCGTAGATTCCAGTCTAAAATAAGACCTAAATATTTAACAATCGTAACCCTACTTATTTTTTGGCAGTTACATGATTTAAAATTTAAATCTTGATTTTTACAAGAGTGAATAATAATATCATCGAAAGGTATGTACGTATTATAAATTGAGAAAGCAATGAAAACACTTTTACTTATATTCAAAGTCAACTTATTATTATTTAGTTCTTTAAAAACAGTATTTACTCCAACAGTCGTTTTTTGATGAACGTCATCCCAAGAGTTTCCAGAAAAAAGTAAACAGGTATCATCAGCATAGGTTACAACTTGACCGTCAATACGTAGGTTACAGATGTTATTTATATACAAAATGAATAAAAGGGGTCCTAAAACACTGCCTTGCGGTACACCGTAATCGATTTCACCCTCAGCGCTATGAACGCCATTTATCGAAACAACTTGTTTACGGTTTTTTAGATAACTTTTGAACCACATAAGACTTTCATTTGATATTCCAAAACAAGGCAACATTTTAATAAGTTCCTCGTGACTAACCGTGTCAAATGCTTTCGCGAGATCTAAGAAGACAGCAATTACTTTTTTGTTATTGTCTAATTCATTATATAAAAATTTGGACGTCTCGTAGAGCGCTCCAGTTGTACTTCTACCAGGTCGAAAACCAAATTGATTTTTAGATAATAATTCATTCGCTTCTAAAAAGGTTATAAGTCTAACTTTAATTATTTTTTCGAAAATTTTTGAGAAATTGCAAAGCATGGAAATCGGTCTATAGTTGGTCACATTTTTTTTATCACCTGTTTTATAAAGTGGTTTGACGATTGCGAGTTTAAATTTTTCTGGAAATACACCCTTTTCGAGGCATATATTTAGTATATAGATAAGAGGGTCTACAATATACGGAACTATGTGCTTTAAAAGTTTAACTGAAATGTTGTCAAAACCAGCTGCCGTTTTGTCTTTGAAATTGTTTATGATATTTTGGACCTCGGTTTTTTCAATCTTTTTAAGAAAGAGCTGATTAAAAGAACAACTTGGTACTTCAACATCGTAATTAAGCAAACTGTTACTGAATTTTACAGCTAGGTCTTTACCAACGCTTATGAAGAAAGAATTAAAAATATTTGCTATATTTGCTGGATCTTTTTGTGGGTTAACTGTTTGACCATTATTTTCGATATTATTTTTGAATGTATCATTGTTTGAGTTATTATTGTTATCTGTTAAATTGTTTATTAATTTCCAAGTTAATTTAGGATTAGTGATTGCACTAGAAAATTTTGATTTGTAAAATAGTATTTTCCTTGCTCTTAGAATTGAAGTAAATTTATTACGATATTTAATGAAATAAGCACGTAAGTTAACATTATTAGGATGTTTTTTAACCAGTTTAGAAATATCATTTTTACGACGAGCCGAAATTAACAGTCCCTTTGTCATCCATTCTTTAATGAATTTATTTTTAGAATTAAGCTTAATTTCGTAGCTAGAGTTTTCAATATGCTTTAATAGCTTTGCATAAAATATATCAATTTGTTCGTTAATATTTAATGTACTATTCAAAACAGACCAATTTTCTTTACTTAATAAACTGCATAAGAGGTCGTTGACACTCTTTTTAATAAGTGTATTATCAGAACTAACATGATTAGAAATTGGTACTGCTGCAAAAATAGAGAAATGGTCAGTGATATGTGATTGTATAACACCTGCTTCAATTAGATTTAAATTAGATTGTTGAGTTTTAATAAAAATATGATCTAAACACGAGTAATTTCCTTTTAGAGGTAATCTAGTATATATGTTTATATATGACTTATAACCGTGTTCGGCTAACATGTCAAGATAATCATTATTTATATTCTCTATAATATTTATGTTCATATCTCCAATTAAGAAGTTATAGCCCTTATCTGTATTTTCTTTATCAAATATATTTCGTAAGTTTACGATAAAATCATTAGTGTTGCTAGCAGGCGATCGGTAAACGCAGTAAAATACCAAAGGCGTATTATTAATACATAGTGACAATTTTAAGATGTTGCTATCAACAGAACCAAATTCATATAAAATTACCGGTAAATCACATTTCACGAATACTATTACTCCATCATTTTGGTTTCGTTTAGTGGATGAATAGTATGTATTATAACCAGGTATTGTAAACACGCAGTTCTCCACACTATGCCATGTTTCAGTTAATATGAGAATGTCTATTTTTTTATAATTAATGTCATTTTCTAAATATAACAGTAGTTCATCAAAATTTGCATTTACACTACGTATGTTAGTACACATTACATTAAAAAAGGTAATTTCGTTGTTATTAAGATTAAAATTATTTACAAAGTCAGTTACAGAATCAAAATATCTAGTGTTATAATTATTATATTTTTCAATAACATCAATTACGTCAGTCATTAAAAGAAATAACTAAAATAAATAAGAAGTACCTAACTCAAACTTATACCATTCTAGATATAGATAATTCATCATCAATAATTATTGGCTTTGAAGTGTCATTTTTTTTAGCGAAAATTATGTTGTTTTTGAACCAAATGTATTTGTAACCGACCTGCTTAGCTGAAGTTCTCGCTTTGAAAAATAGATTTCTGTATGTATAGGTCATTTTTTCGTTGAAATATACAGCAGATTCGTTCCAAGTTGGGTCCAGGTCCTTTGCAACTAGTTTATGTTTTTTCGCTAGTTCCATAACTTTAGATTTATCATTCACCGTGTTGAAACACACAGATAAAATTCTGGGTTTATTCGGAAATTTTGATTGAAGTCGAAAAACTTTTTGTGCCGTAACATCAGTGCCCAGTTTGTTTAATATAGTTTGAGTAGTGTTGGTACAAATTTCATTTTTAGACTCAGGTACGCCTACAATTTCTATCTGACACTCTAATGTTTTTTTATATTGTTTATATATTGTTTCGAGACATTTCATAAACAATAAAATAAGCTATAATAAAACACAAACGTCGTTGTCACCGACGAGTTCCTGGGAAATATAAATATTATTTTGATAAAAAATCCACGATTTCAAAATTTCAAAAATTACGTACCTAATTTTACAAAATCAAAATAAATATTCAACATAATTTTGCCGCCATATGCGGCCACACAGTTCGCAGTGCCCTAAATCCGCTTCTGTATGCATATGTATGGGTTGGAAAATGTTAAATTGTATTTTAAAAAAGAATGTTAAAATGTAAAAATGTAATTGAAAAAAAAATACGAGTAGGTATTTTTATGCAAATTTATGTATGTATATACTGTACATAGTATAAATGTAAAATCATACTGTAATGTAGAAAATATTACCTATATTTTATTAGAAAAAATTGTCAAATGTAAATTTGTTTACTATTCATGATCCATATAATATACCTAGACTTAAATAGAATATAGTTATTCAATTTTAAATAAACTTAAATACCTACCATATAGGTATAATTTTTTTTTTACATTCGACAATTTTTTTTAATGAAATTTAATATTTTCTTTATTATTATGCTGTTTATTAATTTATCACTGCACTACAGCTTTCAACATAAGTGTATATACGGGTGTAACAGAAATACACGACAAATTAAATTACTTGTGTTCTAACCATTATTTTTTGATATATTTTCCTTCGCACAAATAATAAGCTGAACGTATTAGTTAGGTACGTGTTGTTGTCTACTAATTGTACGTAAAAAAAAAAATAATTAAACAACATTCACATGTTATTTTATTCGTCGCGGTTTTCTGTTGCACCCTGTACACGCGGTCGAATAAGTAACAATAATATAAAATAATAATAAGTAATAATAATAACTCGAAGTTGAAGGGGCATACAAGTTCATTTCGAGAATTGAGATACCTAACTAATCGAGTGTTATGAGCGTAACTAGGGGAATAAAAAGAAAGATTCGAGTTGTCAAGTTACCTGCAACCGCAAAGTACACTAACTATACGAGATGTAGTCCCTCGACGATTTACCCATTGCGATATCTCCCCAGATAGTAGATATATCATAAATCTGTTTTTTTTTTCCTATTAGACTCGCAGAGTCAAGGGCTACAAACATTTTATTTTTTAACTCGAATACATTTTTTTGGCAAGAAAGTTATTTTTTTTTATTTTTCAACGGATTGAAGATTTCATATTTTTTGTGGAGTTAATTTTTCCGAAAGTGTTGACACCTCTACGTTTCATCTTCATTGATTTCATGATGTTTGATCATTTTTTTAGTTCATAATAATATGCGTGAAACCGCAAAAAACCGACTTTTGTCCTCTGCGGCTGATGGCGGGACATCAGGGGACACCCTGTATTCACTTTCCTATCGGAAGAGGTACTATTGAAGTTGAAAGTTTAAGCGGTTTTTCCACTATACGCGCAACGTAGACGTTTTATAAAATGAAATGTTTATTCATACTTTTGATGGATATACGAGGTAGATAAACTATAATAAACATAACGGATCATTATTATACTTTCCGTTTTCAATGTATGTTTCACTTTATATTATATTAAAATATATAATTGCGTCTCGTGTGATTAAGACCATCTGATCCTATTTGATGAACTCTCAAATATGTACCTAGGTACGCTGTTGCTTATTGATTCATAAAGGTATACAGTATAAAGGTATAGCGATAACTCGAGTTTATGTTATCAATAATTTATTGTTCTTCAATGATAAGTGATGCTGGAAAAATATTATATGCATGCGTAATAATATGTAAAATGGGCTGTTTTGGAACCGAATAACAACAAAATGAATAAAATCGTTATTCTTTGTGTCAGTATGTGTATAATATCGTCTGAATTTTACTTAAAATGACTGTAAAAAAAAGCTGTGCTTGTGTTTTTTTTTTCAGATTTTTTGTTTACAGAATTAACTACTCGCGTAGAATCTTGTTTTAAATTTTCAACCCTCAGCTATAAAAGTTGAACATTTAATACATTTTTAACTACAAAATCGTGTGTTGATTACCAAAAGTGATGCTCTGTCATACTGACTATTTACATTTTTTAAATAAAATGTTTTTTTTTTGAAAATGTTCACACATGTTTCGTCTATCGTTTGATGACACACTCCCACTCAATATCTCAATTTGTGATACCTTGTGACTTACGTCGTTTCTCAAATGGGTGGTTCGCTTCTTTTTTTTGCTTTTTTCATTTAGACAATAATATTGTAATAGACAAATGCAAATACATAACTCGCATTATTATCGAAATGCTTTTGAATCTTGATTTTTAATAATTTTTGACCAGTTGCATTATTGGGAGTTTCGTAAAGGGCCCGGACAAACATTTAGTACAGATGCCCAGAATTCGATGCGGAGGGCCTGCTAACTCATAACCTGGCACATTCTTTGTGAGGAAGAATCCGTTTTACACTGGAAATTATTTTTTACAATAAACTGACCTATTATGCAATTTTAAGACAGCCTATGCCCTTCGAACGCATATAAAAAAAACTATTAATGATGTCCAATAAAAAAAAATTCCATATATTTTAATTTTACACTAATTGCTAATGATTAAAATATTAACATAATTATAATATTTCCATTTCGTACTGAGCACAGCGCTTGCCTACTCTGTATATTCAGCACCACGGAATAGAGCGAAATTGTTGGTATACTTACTAGTATTTTCAAAAATGTTTCTATAGTAGTCTGAAAATTGTATTTATGTATACTCGGGGCCGTCTTAGACTTTGCTGGGACCATGGTCTATTTAGTTGGCCAAAAAAAAGTTTAATAAAAACATCAAAAGCTTGATTCGTATGACTGCTTGTGTTATTTTCCTTTATTAAGTTATTCAACATTACGGTAAATTGTGCAGAATTAGAAATGGTTTATAACTGTTACGGCTTTCAACGATCAAACTTATCGTTTGTGTGGTAACTGATAAGCAACGGCATTTTCTCGAGATTTCTGATGTGCAAAATCCTTAATTATATGCTCCAAGTCCAGTTTTCGAAGGAGATCACTTTCTATGCGCATCGTTGACAAATTGGCGAGTCGTTCTAGCAACATAATGGCTCGTCATTCTTTTTAGTTGTGCAAATGAGCTCTTCCCACTGAAATTGGCGACCACGAAGCAAAAGAAAATCCTCGTTGCAACTTCTACGTTTGGGAAAGTTTCTTCTAATTTGTCTGCATTTATTGAAGAATGAAAAGTTGAGATACTTAAGTCTACGGATTAATTTGTGATCAGGGTTTTCAAGCATTCCCTTAAATGACAACATCAAACATGCGTGTAATCCTCACTGTGTAGGTATATCATAACATTTATAATTGGCGATTTATAAAATAAAACGAATTCCGACGAGTTACATACACTATTATTATTATTATTATTATTATTATTATCAACCAATATGAGAACGATGGTTAAAATGTCATAGTTAAATGATGATAAATCTTAAAATTATTTTCTAAGTTGAACATTTTATATATTTTTCAACTAAAAAATTATTCGCTAATTTCAGTGATTTTGACCTTTGTTGTCATCACTTTAAGTGCAAATACTTACACAAAAATTGTACCCATGTATTTTTAAATTTCTATAAGAACAAGTCCTTCGCCAAAGGTTTCAACTAGACTGAATCGAACATTGCAATCGACATATCCAAAACCTCAGCTTGTCCATCGGATCGGACCCAGAACATAACAATTTAATAATTAAGTTTCTGATTTATGAAGTATCCGCCTACTACACTTATGTACTGTTATTGTGACTTGTCGAACCTAATATTAAAATAACGTGTACCTATAAAATCAATAACGTAACGTAACTAATTGTTATTAATATATTAGTTACTAATAGTCATTGCGAAATTGTTGAAAACACTTAATACTCGTATTCCTGATTTTTTTTTTTTTGTACTTGAATACTTAGTATTGGTAAATTAATATACCTTTGATCACGTAAAGAGTCAACTAGATTAATTGCACAACCAGAAACCATCGTCAAATTTGAAAAACCTAGCATCTTTTCTAATCCAAAATGTGATGATTTTGACTCGTATTATTATTAATCGACAATCACCGCAGCACCAATAGAATTTAAAACAACAAGAGAACAAAAAATGTTGACTTAGAAATAAAATGTATTTTTATTTATATGATAATATACATTTTTACCGTAGTCTGTACAATGGTAAATTATGAAAGTATTTTCAGTGAATATTTTAGTTTGACATAATGGATGTGCAAAGTAGGTGTAGCTATAGGTAATTTAAAATTCCGGACATCCTTCGAATCAAACTTTTTAATTAATTTTTCAAAACCTTACAGCGATTACAGTTTTATCGCACTGTTAAAATATACGTGACATTAAAATTTGGGTGATTAAGATGTAAACCTACCCGAGACTTGTCGACGAGCTTACCAACTTCAATACTTAAGGTTTTGGGGTTTCAGTACTTACGAATTTAATTTTATAACAAATTCTAAGCGGCTTACGAAAATGTTTCGGCAAGACGTATTATTCTTAAGACAGTTACTGTGTTGATCACCAGCTACCTACGACATTAATTAGGACCGGCACGAAATCGCACGCCATTCAATAGACAATAATTTATTATAATAATAATGATGTGTGGGTTTATTGTGCAGGACGAGATGATCGGTTTGATTTCGTACACAAATGAACTTAAAAACGGAATCCAATCAACAGACGGGGAAACGTCTAGAAAATAATATACTCCTCAATGCGGACAGGTTATTTTTTTTCGAGGAAACGGGAAATCTTGTTTGCATACTGTTGAATTGTTGAGCGAATATTTTTAATCCAAACAGCAACCCACCGTGTACAAATTGAAATAGTCGTCACGAATTGTATAATTGGAAACACATTTTTTTTTCGCTTTGCAATGTTGAACGGAATCGTACATTAGTCGCGGTAATACGCAAAAACCAATATTCTAAAGAACCCATAATATCCAGAAATCTAGATGACATTTTAAGACGAAATCCTGTTAGCATATTAATTCGTATAATATAATATCGTTGTGATTATTTTTAAAAATCTGATCGATACTGAACAGAATGCTGCGATATTTAATCTTACAATTGATTGTACGGTGTTGTGTTAGGGGTGTTATGACGTTGTAGCCAATAAATATTATTGTTATAATACCTTGAGGTTCTTTTTTCAGAAAATATTAGCATCGTGTCTTATGTGTTTTATTAAGACGATATAAATATCCAGTCCTGAATGATGACCGTAATTCAGTGACGGGAATCATTCGAATTCGAATAGTTTTATTGTAAATAATTCGAATGTTCAAACATTCAGATGTCAGTATTCGAATACTATAATACTATAACTTTTTTCAGTTGTTTTTCCACGATAAGTCAACATTTATTCAATTTTTTAACCAATTTTCGCTCCCGCCAGCCATGTATTCCTTTTCCTTTAAGTACCTTTATTTTAGTAGATTAGGTTAGCCGTTAGGTATACATCGGTATAGTATTTAAATAATTGTTTCAAAAACCAAGTTTTACGAGTTTTGTACAATAATATTATATAATGATAATAATAAGGTATAACAGAAAAATAATAAATAATAATTGAAAAATAAATATACATTAATTATAAGTAATAGTTTTACGCGATCACTTGTTCAATAATAATTTATAAATACTTGTACGTTAAATTTCATCGATGCGTATCATCGAATATAATATTATTATTATCATTATTGATATTGATTAATACTGATTTTTTAGTATCGAATACTGACAATCGAATATTCATTCGAATTATTCGATTATTTGAATGTACATTGCACCCCTATTGTAATTATTTACCGTCGTACTATTAGAACTGCAGTTAAGACTATTTCTCACTTTGTACAATAATATTATATAAATTAATATGATAATACAGTCGAAAACGGTTGAGTATAGAACATTTTCTTTAACTCGAAATCGCCGGTACCTCGAACTTTTTCCCCAAGTCCCCGGAACAGCGGTTTCCAACCGAAGTGGGGGGGGGGGGGGGGAGAGGATAAAGTGATGACGGAATCACGAAAGTAATTACGTGTTTTACAATGCGTACAATTGAAATCACTGTATATCAGTTTTCAGACAACAATTATACAACGGGCACGACGATATAGAGCCGATAGACCTTTTCGCGTTTCATCTTAAATCAATAGAATTACAAAGCTCGACTCGCACACTACTCGCGATGACAATATCAAACTGCCTCCGATGACGGATATAGGGCCTAGAATTTCTTGTGGAAACGGTGCGGAAAAAGTCTCGTTTGACTAGAATATTTTAGCGGACAACTCGAAGTCTCGAGTCTATTATTATTACGAACGATTACGAAACTACGACATTTCCCTCGTGTACCTACCTACGTGTACCTGTGTGTTCGGAGAACGTGGAATCGGTTCCCGGGTCAATTAAAAAGTGTACGAATCGGTTCCCGTAAAAAAAACACTCTCCAGTATACAGCTGTTCGAATTGGTTCCCGAATGAGATTACTTATCAGCTTATCGGGATTAAACCTTTATTGCGCCTCCTGATATAATACAAAACGTTTATGTCGAGTTGATGGCTATAAAACCTGTTGTACCTACATGAAAAACACGATACGTTTTTCGACTATGTACTCGAAAATTAAATTGAAAATGATAGTGGTTTTTTACCAACAGTTTGGGCAGATTTTTCAGCCACTTCCGAACGAACGGCAAACTGTTGCGAATCGTTTCATGGTAAACCGAATTCTGGATTTTATTCCGCCCGCCCAAATATTTTTTTATTGATTGAACAATTAAAAGCGGTGCAACGCGAAACGTATACAAAGCAAAGAAGCTCGCTTAAATTAAAATCAAAAAAAAAATGGACAGTCCTACACAGTCCTAAGTCTGAATAAACGGGAAGGAAATTGTTGCCGGTTGAATATATCATAATAATTTGAAAAGTTAATCTAACGAGACTGTATTATCGCGAAAGCTTGGGGGAACCATTTGGTCTGTTACCTGTAAGTTGTAGACAACCCGGGAACCAATTCGACAATTGGGAACCGATTCGCAGTCGTCCCTGTGTTTAACTACCGAAAATAAGGTCGTCGTCGAAACGCGTGTCGAAAACCCCAAAATGAAAAGGGAAAAGTGGCAGCAACACGGCAAGTCGAAAATGGATTGAAATCTTCGATGCCCATTAGGAGGACACCGGTAGTCCACTCGACACTTTAGCAACGTTGTATATTTTGAATAACTCGGACTTTTTGAACCGAGTCCGATCGAACCGAGTTGCGATGTTTTGATACATTTTTCATGCGAATGAAATATTTTAAAATGTCATTTATCTAACCTGTTCTTCGCTCCGATTTTAACATATTATTATTTAATCGCGACGCCGCGGTCGCCTAAAATTACGCTACATCCGTTTTTGCTACGATTTTATTCATTTTTTTTTTGTACTTACAGCATATTTTGTGATTTCAAACTCAACTATAATGACAACTGTCGATCGCCGATTTATGACCGACGAGCACCTGCAGCCCCGAACACATAAATTATACATCATCTGCTGTAATATGTGTTTCGTTTAACAAAAAAATTACGTCGAAGATTCTGAATTTTGATTAATGGCGGTTTAATGTACTGTTTATTAATTCATACGAATCTTGTGCCGATGGCTTCCGATGTGATAATCCGCAAACATCTGAACACTACGGCAGCACCTAATGACATCGCGGAAAACGTCCACACAACACCGTAAAATCAATACATTTCATCGCACAGCACAGAATCTATAAGATGTCATTTATAATTTTGATTTGAACTTGTTTTTAGTTTAATGATTTATAACGGAGCGATAGAATATCGCGTAATCTGCACGGGTTACCTATAGTGTATAAGGTATCTCGTATTTTGAATGTTCGTAAAAACAATAATTACTATCCACGAAATGTTGAAAATGACAATTGAGTTGATGAATTAATGCGCGTCACAATGGTTAACGCTGAGAGATTATTAAATAAATGAACAAATAATAAATAATAAACCAAACATTAATTTTGTAAGATAGTATTTGCGATTTTTACTTCAAATTAGAATAATGATTTTTATATTATGCTGCACATCGGTTACGTTCTCACCGACTATATAATATTAAGTATTTATTATTCAGGATTAAATATTTCGTAGTATAGTTATTAAATATATTATGACTTTGCCTGTTTAAACTTCGACGCCACGCCAAAAAGTAGCACAATCTGTGCATCCCAATAACGGTTTGCGTCAAAAAGGTTTCACCCGAATTCACCCAAATATGTGTGATTTTCATACTTATGTATTTTTCTATACTTAACGTTAAAATTTAAATCAAAATTTCTTTCATAAAATTTGACAAAAAACACTACCTAGTCCATTTTATTATATATCAAATATATATTTTTTTAATTTTCAATTCACAATGATCACAGTGATATAGTCATAATGATTTTTTATACGATTTTTATGATTTACACAAAATATAAATATTTTAAAAAAAACAATAACACATTTTCGGAAAGCCTCTAGTCTACGTATATGATATGAGAAGTGATTTGTGTTTGCTAGAGCCGTGTCTGACCGTTTGGGAATTTATCTTTTCGTAAAACGGGAGCCGAATATGGGCTATGCTCAGGGGTGGAGTGGCCATTTTTTTTAAAAAATTTATTTTAATTTACAGAATATCAGTAAATGCTAAATGCGTCAAAAAGTTGTTTCCGTTAAATTATTGTAATATTACAAATATTATTAATGCAATAATAGTACATAGCAATAGCCTCGTGCAATCGTATGGGAAAGCTTTGGGTATGAAATTACAAAATATTTGGTGCATAAATATAGACATCAAATGAAATCAAAGCAATAAAATATCGGTATGGGCGCAGGTTATTTTTATAATAAAACGTGGAAATAGGCAATAATATTATCATAAATGCAGTCGGCGAGCAACCTAATATTAGCTGTTATCTAAATTATTATCAAAAACGTATAAATCTTTTCTATCGAATTGTTTACAATTCATGTATTTATTTATTTACCTTATACCTACTAATTTCATTTTTCAGACTTTCAGGTATCCAGTGCCTATACGAATGTTGTATAATGCGTTAGAAGACAGAAAATTCGAAAGAAATAGCAAAGCAGCGATTGAAATACTTTTATAACACCGGAAGTATTATAGTAACGAAATCAAACGTACTCACTCGTACAATAGTTTCGAAATAGGTAAATCGAAAAACCGAATTCGGCCAAAAATTTTTGGCGGTTGGCCCGGATAAATTTTAAACTCCCCGGCCTGGATTTGGTTCACACTCCGCCCCGCGGCTATGCCCGGCATTATGTCCTTTACCCGCGGGGCTCGAGGCGCTTCGAGCCGCCCCCGACCAAATCCGAAATTCATCAAAATGCGTTCGGCGCCCGCAGTGGTTCAGCCGTGAAATCGTAACGGACGCAAACACAGTTACTCGTTAGCGTTTATCGCAGTATACTGCAGTCATGATTACAAACGATATTATTATTATTATTATTATTATTATTGGATCGAGAAGTGTGGAAAACGTAGTTATTGTTTTCACGATCGATCAGTAAACCCAATACTGGCTCGGTGACCGCCATCTTGCTTACATTGTACGACGAGGTGCGTGTTGTGCAGATACGATAATGCACATCGAGATTTCAAAGATTATAATGGCAAAAGTACAACGTTAAGATCACCGTGGATTATAATCCCTCTTAGTTAAACGGCCGAGTCGCATCCGCGACGTTTGGGACAGTAACGCAAATCATAAATCACCGTAACGTAACGATTACTAATTACTTTTTCGGCCACTGTCTGATATACGTACCTATATTAGGTACAGTATTTTATATTATATCTGTGTTTATTTAAATTGACGGAATTGTTACGAAATCACTTCTAAAAGTCGTTTTTTCACGTCGTTTAAATAAAAAGTCATGAATGTAGAATGTACGACGAAATCTAGGGGCTACGGTCGAGGCCATATGGGGGGGGGGGTGAGATGCTTTAATGTGCCGGCACAAAAAAAATTTCCCTCCTTCGCTCGACAACTATCTCCTGCAGCCCACGTGCATAGTAATCAGTGGACATATTTCACACCATATTACAGAATTACACAAAACTGTTTTATTGCGTTCTCCATTTCACTATGTTTTGTATACAATATTTTTTCATCACATCTTGACAAGTATATTAGAATAAAATATTTTCAATAGCAAAATGTATAACGCTGTCGCATATCGATATTGTGGAATGTTTGGTACCTGTTTTTTGCGCTGTGCGCGATAAGGCCGCGTTTAATTATCATTTATAAAAATATTATTATAATTGTTATGCAACTCATATTATGCATGTTAAAATATAATTTGTTTTTACATATATATATCATCCTCATTAAAATATTATTATAATTGTTTATATGCATGACCCTCGTCATAATAATATTATTTATTTTATTTTCGTACACTATTTAATGCATGTTATTATATTTATTGTATTTGTGCGTTCAACGGCGATTGCACTATGGGGGTTTCGCGCTTTCTGTCACAGAACACGAGACCGGTCCGGTGTAATCACTGATTCTCCCGGTTTAGGCTCTTAAATTCTGTCACAGAACACGGGACCGACCCGGTGTAATCGCCGATGAACCAGGTATAAAAGGCCTAACGACACGACCATTTGTATCATTCTTCGTCTTTCCGAACTCGTAGCAAGACCCACCCGGGCAGACTTGCGCGATTAGTTAAGACGAACTCCCCACACCTTCTCGGACGGTTTGTGGATCGGTCGAATGTTGCAATAGTCGGAGTAATTTTCCGGCATTGCATCGGTCGACACACCGTCCGACAAGGCCCCCCCCCCCGTCGTATCGTTAGTCCGCCCAGTGCCGTGACCAGCAGTGCCCTATTATGGGCCTAGCACGCATTTTGTAAATGTACCTTAATTTTTCATAAAGTGTGTTCACTCAGAACGTTTAAAATGTATTGTACTGATAAACAATATTGCTGTTATTTTTCGTTCAAACAGTACCTATGAATAATGATGCAAATTTATTATAAAATAAGCAAATATTCAATAACAATATTAATCGAACGGCAAATACTGTCGATACTGACTATAATATAATGTAAGCGAAACAAATTTAGAATCTTATCACTAAATCGATGTCTAGCCGAGACGAGCCGAGACATACAATGTTCGCATTACTTCTATACGTGGAAATTACAGTCATCGGAGCACAACAGTTTCGCGTCAGTTATCAAAACGGTATTATTAAAAATAATTCGATAATCATACCAATGTACGGGCAACTTTGTATACTGTCATGATATAATAACACGATGTGTTCATTATTAGGTGCCTACTTGAATATCATTTAAGTGTTAACTTTACAACACTTATTATCACATTCACTTATATATATACCTTCAAATCGCTATAAATTGCAATACAATTATTATTATGACATATATTTTGTGCTTCGTAGTGTGTTCACAAAATTATTTACAAACTGGAAAAAAAAATTATAATTTGTCGCGGGCCAGCTCAAACACTTAATGTGTCAGTGTGCCAACTGACACATACACGTTGTACGCCGTTTGGGGGGGGGCAGCCCCTAGAACCCCTCTTCGGGGTGGCCTTGACCCCGGGGTCTGGGCATTTCCCCCCAAATTTTTCAACAGTTTTAGCAGCGAATATTGTTTATTGACTATTATGTTGTAGGGGATCTTCAAGAGGTACCAAAAAATATAATAATCCACGACTGTTTGAATCGCCTTTATTATTAAAAACAAACGCAGCAATATTGTTGACTGCCCTCACTGCCTCCCTACCTAAGCGGGGCTTACGTGCTTAAAGACAATTTTACAATGTGCTATTATGTAATTTTTAATTAACAGTTATTTATTTTTTTAAATAGAACATAAAATGTTACTTACTACTGATTTAATTGTTTTAGATTATTTATTAAATTAAATATTTGTAGGTTTATAGAAGTCTTTATATTTAACAATGCCTTTTTACAAACTGAACTTTTTTATAAATATTATTATAGCCACTAGATAAATGAAAAAGAACAAAATTAAGCATTCTTACAGATACACTAAAAACATTGTTATTTGCATTTACTATTTAAATACTATTTATTTTCTTGATAAACTTGATAGTACAAAAGTACAACATAATTAAAACAAAAATACTATCCTATCGATGTTGAGCTTAAGTCAGATCGATCCACGATGAACCAAAACAGACTTACTAACTTGTCACTTCTGTCAATCGAAAAATAAATCACTAAGACAGTTGATTTTGATCCAGTTATTGATAATTTTTCTGCAATCAAAGCCAGAAAAATAAAGTTTTAAATATTAAGTTTAACATTTTGGAAATTTGGAAAATGTAGAATAATATATTTTATTATATTATACATTAATTAATACATAAGTTATAGGTAATCATTACACTATTTCAATTTTCAGTACATGGTTATATTTTTCTTTTATTGTAGTTTTTCCGTACCTAAGTAGATACATAATGTGTACCTAATAATTAAGAAGTTTTGAGTGTAACAATATCAAAAATTGAAAATGTATAAATATTGTTCATTTACATAAAGCTTTTTTATGTTAAAACTTAAAAGTAAGCAACAAATAATTTAGATTTGTTAATAAATAATTTATAAATGTTATTATTACCAATATTATTTTTTCTAAACCTGAAACTTAGAAATATTAAACATAGATTTTAGTTTTAAATAGAGCATTAAGAAGTTCTTCTAAAAATATTACTTGATTATATACAAATTAATTTTTTTCG
Organism: Myzus persicae; assembly: GCF_001856785.1. NCBI lineage: Eukaryota > Metazoa > Arthropoda > Insecta > Hemiptera > Aphididae > Myzus > Myzus persicae. The sequence continues at coordinate 271,837 of NW_019101482.1, read as the reverse complement.
GTTTTTAAGCTATTTATTGGTCCAGTTTATTGCAAACGGCTTTATAAATGGTTGGTGCTTACACTACTATGTGAGTGTGCTTGATTTTTGAAAATACTAATTCTGGTCATTTCCCTGAAATTTCCTAAAAAGGGCGTATATTTTTAATTTTCCCCGGGTGTTAAAAAGTTAAGAGCCGGCCCTGGTGACAAGTACCATACAATATGCAAAAACAACTTTTGCTACTGACTCAGAAATGAAAGAATCGTGCGCGTAATAAAAGATGAAAAAATTAGCTAAAAAGGAAACATACAAGTTTTGAAATTTTATAATACCCATATGATTATCATATTATAGTTCAGAGGTTGCATGGATACGTATTAAAAACATATTTTAGCAGTCTAGCAGCAAGTGAAAAAAATTCGCTTATAAATGACTTTTCGATGAACTTCTCTGGGAACAGTGCGATCGTGGTATTCGATCTGTTTTTCAAAACACAACACTGCAGCAAGACAGATTATGTCAATATTAGCACACAGTGATCAAATCGATTGCCACAATATATATTATTATTTATTATGCACAACTTCCCGTACCTCGACAACAACAATATTGTCTCGTCCCGTTGTCAAGTCTGAGATTATCGTTGCTCGACGATTGGGACTTACGAACATTTCACTTCCGCGTTCTCGGGATATGCGCGGTGGAATGATAATAAAAAAAAATATATATATGTTACAGTTAAAGTGTTGAATCAGTTCGTTTATGAAATAACTAGGTAATTTATAAAATAACTAAAACTTGTAGGTAACGTATATAATTTATACTTTAACTAGTTATTTAATACATTCCCTGGTATCACTTCGTTAATGTGTCAAATTGTGAATAACAAAATATAATAATTAATATAGTTCTAACATTTTCATCAATTTAATATAACAAAATCAGATAAGATTGACCTAACCTTTTATTTTTTATCTATTCGATACCTACCAACACATTATAATTACAAGAGTGTTATTACAACTATACTCTCGATCCCAGTTCACAGTTCACAGTATGTTCAGAAAATTTGTTAGCTGTTGAAGTTCCAAATAAAAGTATTACATTAAGATCTGCGGCAACTGCGCAGTCATTGGGAACTGGTCAGGGTTTTTTTTAAGTGAACTTGTACCAAAACATGTGGCACGAAGCGATATGTTTGTAGACAAAAAAAGTATTGTGCAACTCTAAATGCCATAATAGCCTTACGTGAACAAATATAAATAAATAATATATATAACTATAATTAATTCAGTAAAATAAAATATTTTAATATATAGGTACTTTAAATGTTCATGTATTTTATACTTTAACGGATATCAAACTGAAATTGTATATAATAACTAGATATTCTATGAAATAACTAGTTAAAGTACAATTTTCATGTATTGTTTCGTACTTTAACTAACATTCGTAGGTCATTCATGAACCACCTAGTTATTTCATAAAATAACGGAATTCAACACTTTAACTGTAACATATACACATTCCCAAACATTTGAACACTTCGACAATTATTATATGAAGGTTGAGTTATTCGACTCGAGATGGCCGAATACATCGGAAAACAATCGTCAGTCATGTCGACACGGGTTCGGACTCTCACGCTCGACGGTCGCGCGTGCGAACTCATATCGACGGGGATTTTTTTTTTCGAGGGGGGGGGGGGGGGAGGAGGAAGAGTGACGACCGTCCCGATTTTTTGTTTTCTCGAAACGGTCTGGCCCCGCCCCGGGACTGCAGCAAGTGAAAACAATTCACAGCCGACGACTCTTCGACGAACGCCTCCGCGGGAACAATAATAATATAACGACAGCGAGATAAATGTCAATTAGCATCACGACGACAGTGTTCTCAATGGCTCAATTAATCGCTCCTCCGACAGGTACGCGTGATGTCGTGGAGAACCCCCCCCCCCCCCCCCCAAGTCGCCGCGTCTGTTGTTCCAATCATTATTATGATTAACGTGAACGTTATTCGTCTCCGATTTCGCAATCACGCAGCTCTGCCGCCGCACAAAGACGTCGGAAAATTCGCTTTCGACAATACGTCTCGCCGTCACGAAAACCGTTCGGACAAACGACTGCGCACAGGTAATATTATTGCGTAATAACATTCGTCGGGCGTCTGACGGCGGTGTGCGGGTATAATAATTGGTGACTCGTGCGGGACAGCTAACGCTTCGAGAATTCCTCGAATCCGCTCTCAAAATATTTTGGATATCTCTCACGCGGCCGCGTCTCGGCGTCGTCGTTCCCCGTCGAATTCCCTCGCGACGTATCAATCGCGGTACGACGATTTTCGGAACGATTTATTAAAACGATATTTCCCGCCTCCGGTGCGGCGCGCGACGGAGGTATTTCGTCGGCGATGATTACGCGCAGGTGGGCGCGCAAAAATGAAAACAGAGTGTACCATAATATTATCATATTAGGTACCTACTTTAAAATGCAATATTACGTGGATGGCGGACAGGCGAGGCGGTAGGAGAGGTGCCTACTTATGCTCCGAACGTTATTTCGCATTTTTTTTTTCTTATACCCTTTTTTTTTTTTTTTTTATTTTTTGTCCCGGCGCAACTTTACCGCGTATAATACACGTCACAATATTATACGTGCAATATGAAGGCGAAGTATATACTTTTTTTTTCTACGTACAAATATTTACCGAGATTATAAAACCGTACCAACTATGTCACAAAAGTAAAACAATATATATTCCCGACTCTCCTTTATTCTACTGCCGAAGTCAATACGCAAATGGCATACCTTACGCAGTTTTTCATGAAAACCATACTTATAGCCGTATTTTTCGGAAAGAAAGTTTCGCAACATTTTTAGGCGCCAGTCGTGTCTTCATGAATTCAATCAAAACGTGTATGCTCTTCGTTCGTGTTTTAATATTATTTTCGGCATGATTATGATTAGGCGTTCTAAAACTCAAGTCTCGACTGTAGATCAGACATCGGATGGGTACAGGCGGTACAGCTATTTTTTGTGACGAGTACTGTCACTTTCAACGGTTTATTTGCCCCGACATTTATACCAATTAATGATCTTCCGAGTATCTCACATATAATAAAAGGATGTGATTTTATTGAATAAAATATTATGCTCTTACAGGGATATTATATTTATGTGCTACAATTTACTAGCTATTGTAAGGTTACTATATATGCGGTTACCCTATTAATCGAAGTCGTAATATAGTTGCGAGTCACGTGTTTTGTTCAGAGTAACTCGTTACAAGTTACAGACTATAGTGCAGTTATGCTGGTAAATTATTTTATAATAAATGAGTTACAAGTTATAAAAAAATGATCATAAATGTATGCAATAAAGCAGTAATTTAATAAAATACAATATAAATATGAAATGCCACAATCTATTGAAAAATCGTAACTAAAAACAGCGAAATCAATGAATCAACTCGAAATAAATATTAAAAAAAATTTTTGGAAGCTCCGTCCTCCTGCGCGTCCCTCCGAAAATTCGAACACTGAGTACAAAATCAATAGAAATTAATAAATTCAATTCACGCATCAGTGTAATATTTTGAGTTATCACAGTTGCCGCGCCTAATGCACAAACGCTCGGTTAATGAATGCATTAGAGTGCATCGCCTCAAAACCACACGATTATAGCGTGATGGTTAAAAAAGATGATTTTAATAGATGGAAAAAAATGTATTGAAAGTATTCGAATTGCACAGTACCTACGCATTTGTTGGTACGCTCCAAGGAGCTTATATTTATGTACTAAATAGTTTTTCTATTAGTCGGCCATTTAAAATGCGAACAGCTTCAAAACTCGGTTCTCGTCGAAATCGTCAATTTTCGGTCACCACGCTAATGCACTGACGTGGTGACGGTGTGAATTATGACGCGCAGGGCACACCACTAATTATATTATCCACTCCAAGACCAACTACACGTCATAATTGTTATCATCATAATTTATGATATTTGCGTTGTTATTGTTATTGTTATTATTTTTTTTTTTTGTAGATCGACGTTTTCGCGTAATATTCAGCTGCTCGACGCCAATAAAACGAGACTTGCCTCCCGTACGTTTTATTCGAGAGAAAACGAATCGCATATTTATTTTAATACGCCGAGAGATAAAACAAATTTATGTTGCGAACGTGTCGACACGATAACGGCGGGCAAACGCATTGGGTTAATATCAAACACATCCGTTTCTCTGGCCCATATATTACTATAATATTCGGGGTACACGGAGGTGTACCCACCCACGCCATTCGCCTCCCCGCCGACCTCGTCCCTCCGAAATACTCGCGCAGACGCGCATAAATGACCATCGGCTGTTCGCAAATAATAATCAACTCGCAATCGACACTTTACCAGAAAATTATCGTTGTACTATCGTCATAACATGTCGGACCGTGTTTTGCACACGTTTTTTTTTTTTTTTAGTTCATGTCTTTATGTTTACGTTAATTGGTCATTGACTGTTTGGGACACACTCTTTTCATAGTTCGTTGACAATTTCATCAGTATTGAAAAAAAAAAACGTTAAGGTCTGATCGAAAAATAACCGTTTCTCATTTACTTCTACGGCTTGCAAGAGCTATAATTTTTTATTTTTAGCCCTCGACGACTTCTATCTCAATGTATGACTTACGCGTTTCTCGCCGAATTCCGAACATACCACAATATCCGAACGAGCCAAAACCTGTCCGAATCACTAGCCGAAATACTAAACAATCTGCACCCTCGATCCATCGCCAACACTGTCCAATTCAGACGATTAATTATTAATCATAATGTCTTCTGGAAACCCAATGGCCCATGTAGTCTAGGGTTTTTTTGCCTTACGGCAAAAAAAATAATTACATAATGAATTCTAACGGTTGGTTCGATAACTCTACCGGTTTTAATTTTAATCCAAGTAATTAATAAATATATTTATATTTCCATTTTTTCCTTTACACCGCCGCCGTATGTATAACTGATATTCGATAATATTATGCTATTGTAATGTGTGTGATTTATAAGTTTGTAACAGTAACACTCGGCTGCCAACACAAGCTATGCCTAAACGGTAGTAAATATAAAAATATTTATTATTTTAGATTTAAAAAAAAAAAAAAAACGGACGATCGTGTATAGTACTGTAGTATAGTTATTTAAAATAAATATCGCGTTGGGCATAGTTTGAATTCGTTTTCATCAACCTGCGCAGTTTCAGTCTTCAAATGTAATGAGAAATTGTTACACGACTGAAGTTCAGTGGTACTGCCGTTAGTGACTAGAATCAGTTTTAAACTTAGAACAACATTAATACACCATGATAATAAAATATTTTCACTACCGAGACCAATATTTTGACAATGTTGTATCACGTGATTTTTGATCGGCGTTCGAATATATTAACGAAAACCAAGCGACTCGTCGAAAAAGGGATTTTTGAGATAAAAATTATATGTATATATATCAAATAGTCATTCTTGGACGTTTTATTTTATTATTACGACTGCCACCCCAAGTTATCAATTTATCATAGACTAGATGGATTCGGTGTTGTCGGACTTGGAAAAGTCTCAATAAGATTATTAATTAATGCGATCCAGTGATTCATTCGGCTTATACACAATAATTAGTACAAAAAAAAATATTTTAACGCTGACACGAAATTACAGATTTTCAAATCACTTTTCCAGCACATTTAGACCCAAGCGGGTTCCGACTTTGGGGTAATGTAAAAAAATACAATCCTAAACTTTCCAGACGCAGCTTTACGCAGAATTTCTATAATGAACCGTCTTATTTCCCGTATTCTCGTCTACACACCGATTTTAAACTTAAATCCACGCACAAATAGTATCAAAAACATTTTACAACAAGTGCGCCTATTTTAATCCCTCGATCCGAAATCTCTCTACGCTAGCGATCCCAGGAAACCCTCCGAGACGACTTGGCGAAACTTTTGTCGCGATCTATTAAATCAACACACAAACAAACGAACGGACAAAATATGTGCACAGTTTATTCGAATGGGCCCAACGGCAGCGGACGAAAAATAAGATTCGTACGATTCAATAATAGTCACCTGTATTACATAAAACGTACCTAATTATACTTAGAGACGACAAATCTGAAAACGGCTTTTATTTTGCTGAGCATTTTGTGGAGAAAAAAATATAATCGAACGTCTGAGCAGATCACGACTGCTGATCGTGTGTAACATTATAGGGAAAATACATACCATGTCGAGGCGTGAGAGAAAAAAATTGTTTTTTCCCCCAACACCTCGGTTCGGTCTCGGGTGGAAAGAAAGTAAAACCTGCCCACTGTCCTATAGGAAATGTTTTTAACTGAACAATCAACAGAGTACAAACTTATATTGAACTTTGGTTGGTCTTAAAACGTTCATATAATATCACCTGTTCCGCATTCCCAACCATCGCCGTTACATTCGAGATAATTCTTATGGGGCACACCAGCTGCAGCGACGCACAATTTATTTGGATTTCAGGACACATCGTAGACCTCTGTCCTATAATAGATACGTCTTGTTGTGGGTTCCCATTTTCGTTATAGTGACTATTTTTTTCTTCGTGCTATTATGCGACACCGTTCGATATCGCACGAAAAAAACATCGTTTGAGCAGCGTAATTACTGTGATGTCACCATAATATTATCAAGCAACTCTCACAACCGTCGCAGTTAAATGTCATAATGTGATATACCCAAGGTGGACAAATAACACCTCGCATTGTATTATGGTGTGAGAGCATTGTAATATATTTTAGCGAGCTTACAGCTTATATCTAGAAAATATTGTAAGGAATGACACTCATCCGAGAATTTCTCATCAACGAATAGCACGAATGTTTTAACTGATGAAAAGATATTATTATTGTTGTTTAAGAATTTAGTAGAAAATGCGAAATCATTGTCGAAGTTTAAATAATATTATTTTATACAACGATGATACTGTGCAAGTACACCACCTACACAATATCTGTTGCAATATTTTTTTAATATTTACTCATGCTGACGAGGGTTCGTGATTTCTATAAAAGTAACAGCTAAAAACGCCTGATCGCACACAATAGTTTAACTGTTGTATCTTGTTCTATGATATAAAATAAAAAATAATAAAAGATCGAAAATTTCGTTTTGTCATATAATTAAAAACCTATTGATGTCGTGTAAAAACTTAACGATTCAAAATATTCAAAGACACTGTATCAAACGTTTGCACTGCATTGTACCCAATTAATCCAAAGTGGCGTATAACGTGGGTGGGTGAACTTTGCGCTCATTGTCATAACCGTATGACTAGTTTGTATTAAAATGTTTTTGGGTCGGTTATTTTGATCAGGAGTACGCGCACTTAGTATTATATACTCGTAAATTGTTTACCGTTTTCGACCGTCGGTCAATATAATTGTATTATCCGAAAAATGCAGCTCCCGCCTAGTGTTCTCGGCAGTGGATATCACGGCGTGTGCAGGTGTGTCGAGAATAATAAAAAAAAACTTTAGAGGTTAGGTTAGGGTTAGGTTAGGTTAGAGAACGGGGGCCTATTAATAACATCACGGTTGTTGACACGAGGGCTGTTCGGTTATTTTTTTTTGCCACTCGATTATTTCGTTTGATCGGAAATCCATTTTCGGATCGATTATTAATCGAAAACCGATTGCTCGAAGACCGATTAATCCGTGATTGGAAAATCGGATGTCTTCGATCACGCGAAAATGGATTTCTCGACTTACCGACTGCTATATAACTCGGAATTAATGTAATGCATATTTTCAACCGATATCCAAGAGTAATAGACGATTAGTGCTTTAGTATGATCACGAAATGGAACGGAATACAAAACGGGATAACCGAACAGCCGGACGACGACGATTAATAATCAGCTTCGATCGGACCGTCTCGAGTTTTCGATCGATTCATCAACCGATGATTATATTCGATCGATCGGGAATTCGGTTATTCGGCGACGGATAGCATTTCATAAAAAAAAATCTGTAAAACAATTCACCGAACCAGACGGCAATCGAAATAATCGAACGGCCCCCTGAATTCGACCCCGCGGCACCAGAGTTTCGACGGGCAATCGACGATTGTAACGCTAATGCGTCCAGCAGCTCGCTCCGGCAGTACGAGAAAATGGAAAAATCATATTTCTTTTTTCTTTTTTTTTTTTTTACAGCGTTACGGCTTAACGTTTTAAACGAATTCGCGTGGGACGGCCACTCGACGCTTTCGGCGCGCATTCCTCGGGGGATGAAAATAAAGGGGGGGGGGAAATAAAAAACGATCGCCGCGGTCAAACAAAACGAGAACAAACACCACTCGATGTGTACCTACTACACAACGCGAACATTGCACGAGATCTAAGACAACTGGCATTTCCACGGTCGCGAACATCTTACTTTTAAATATTTATACGGATATCAAAACATAATATTCTCGTTCGGAAAGTGTTTATATTTTATTTGGCTGGAAAAAAAGCAAACTATTTTCGTGCGAACGCTACTGCAACGACGCAACAATAATAAGTCCGTCGGTATTTCTTCTCGGCAGCTATATATATATATTATATAACGATATAATATAACGATGTTACGACGCCGAAAACAACGCCGGCGAGAGCGGCTGCTGTGTATACACGAATTGTTCGAATTGTTCTGACTTTGAGCATATATATATATATATATATATATATTATATTTTCCGACGACTCTAAAACCGTACTGCAGGCGCCTACTGCAGGTATAGGTATAGGTATACCTACCGAGACATGATAATAATAATAATAATAATAATAATAACAATAATAATAATAATATATTGCGCGACGGGAAATTTTTATCTCTCTCGACGACGTCAAGTGCGAGACCGTTGCGATCGCTTATTGTGTTTACACATACTCAGCTCCTGCAGTATATAATATAATATGCACGTCTTCGCATATGCCAAAAATGTCGATTAATAGCTGATAAATTGACTGCCGACACGCGTGCACGGAATATTATTACAATCTTTACACACACACGTAGTCGCTCGAAGACTTTTCTCTTCCGACGTCGTCGGGTGGCGTTCGCCGTGTGACATAATTATATAATAATCCATATCTATATCGTGTGTATAAAAATGGAGCCAAAAACGTATGGCGATTCGTCGATGTAACATGTTGCAAGAACGGTTTGGCTCAAATTTTGGAAAAACCCTTTTTTTTTTCTTCTAAGAACCTCTTCCGATGATTTATGTTTTGAGTTCCGGAATGTTTTTTTTTTCGAATCGAAAAAGCTACAGTCAGCTTTAGCTCATAAAATATTGTCCACGTGACGTATGATTAATCGTTAAAATCGACCGGCCGACACCCAAAAAAATCGATCGACGCGCGGAGAAATGTGTGGTGCGTTGAATATTAGCCATATCAATATTATATGTTCCAATATAATATATGAAGTAGAGTTGAAATTTTGTAAAGTGATGATTTTCGTATCGTTTTTATTCCGTTCGATTTTATTTATAGCCGTAAATACTCTCTTATTTGCATCATAGAACGCGACAGTCGATAGTAGAGAGATACGATTTAGGGTTTATCTATACGTGAAATATGATTATTCGATTATTTCGACTTCGTTTTCCGTCGTTGGCGTTAGGTACCTACCAGAAAAAAACTGCGCCATCACGATATTTTAGTTTATTTTATTTCATTTCGCCGATCTAACGAGACACGATCCCGGATGGTCTAGATCCACAATCGGATCCGATAGGTCCGACCCGGCGCGGCGAGTCGCTCGAACGGAGATTTTAAGATTTATACGAAGAAAATATTATTCGTTCGCATCTACCAATATACGGTCGCCATTGGCCATAGGAGAAAATATATAAATATAATGTTCGGTAGAAATGGTCATTTTGTGCTGTTGTCTATCGGTCGCCCGCAGTGGTTCATCGGGCAGATCGGGTATGAGCATGCGCACAATCGAATTTTCGCACATTGCCTACACCGAGGCGGCCGAGTTGCGCTTATAGCCGCTCATCGGCGTGTCCGCGATCAAAAAAAAAAAAAAAAAATATATAAAACATAATATTATTTCAATAATACACAACAGGTAGACATGATAGTATCACACTGCTCGCATTGACGCCGCGACGAGTCTCATAATATTATAGAGTTGTCATTTTTAACGGGCGACAAAGTGCACGGCGGATCAGCTGCAGGTCGCGGGTATGACATCACGCGTGTCGTGTTCAGTTCGAAATTGTTTCGAATACGATATCGTGACAACGTGTTCCCGAAAATCGTTTTCGGTTTACTAAATAAAAACACGAGTTATGCGTATATATGTATAATATAAGCGTCTTGTGCAGCTCATCGGCTGCCGTCATATTATTATATGTAAACGCTTTACTCGGCAAAGGTTTACACATTTTTAGTAGTTGTTATGTGCTCGATTATTGACCTCCCGAAAATGTTTATTATTTACAAACGGGGCGTTAAAATCTTATCGCTTTAGTTGTACAGGCGTTCGTTTTAATAGACCGTCGCAGCAGGCTGTCAATACGTCGTCCCGAGAATCGTGTATACAGCGCTCGTTGCGATAAATTGAAAATAATGATTGTTGACTGCGATCGCAGTGTGCAGTCCATAAAATAAAGTAAATATTAAATATGAGCCGCGGGGACCTTCGGCCGTTTCATACATTCTCCCGTGCCCGTCGAAAGACATATTATTTTAAGGAGGGTGATGGTCTTACATTTCCGATGACACGGTTCGAGCTCAGCTCTTTCCCTCCCCTGTCGGTCGAAAACCCGATTTGTGCGAAAGCCATCGCAGAGCTGTTGTAGCTCAGCACATTATTACATTATTATATCTCCGCAATGTTTGAGCATTTTATTTTTAACAGGTAGTTGTATCGTTGAAACCCATCAAATAATAATAATATATATTATATTGCGAACGGTAGTGCTATATATGTTATTTACAAATCGTTTCTCATATTTTTTCTATATGCTAAATTAAAATATACGTTATCCTGTAGTACAACAAACACCTTCTGCGGCCCATCATCTGTTATATATATATTTAAATACTTTGAAAAGATTTGAATTTTATTATAGTTATTACTAGGGCGCGGATGTCGAAGTAGCTTAAAACTAATAAAAACTGATTGCAGTATTGCACTAAAAAATAACGAAAATTGCACTAATCAATTAGAATGTTTCGTTATAAATATTTTAAATTTATAATGCTTTGTTATTGATTTATGATAAACGATTATTTTCATCTGTCTTTTTAATTCCATGACTTTTAAATTTTGCACAAAAAAATAAGTGTTTTACGTGTTGTTTTAACAATCGTAACTGCTTCACCAACCACATAATTTAATTGGACTGAATGTGTTTGTTTTAAATGATGGTATTCAAACGTTTTTCGATTTGAAGCCAATAAGTACAACCCAAACTAAAATTACGTGAACAAATTTCAAAAATAGCTTAAACCGTTTTATAAAATGAGTCAATCCAATAACGGAATTGGTACACAACTAAAAAAAATCACAGTTAATAACTTTTAGATTTTCCCTAGTTGTTACCTATACTCAACTCTTTACCTATTTATTTACTCTCGAAAATATTGACCTATTACATTTTTAACGGAATGATTCTTCCCATGTGGATTGAAAACTCGATTTGTGCAAAAGTCACAGAGGTTATGTTTGAGCATTTATTTTTGACGAGTAATTTTATCGCTGGAACTCATCAAACTAACATTTATATATTTTTATGGTAGCCGAGCTGCTGACCATATAGGTATACATCGGTGGAAGGCATGAGCGCCAAAATGAGATGAGAAAATAAAAAGTAGTATCGTACAAAAGCACCAAAATCGTATCGTACGAAAGCGTCAAAATCCCAGGTAGGTTATGTAAGTCCAACAGATTTTAGATTTAAAACTATATCGTTCACAAACTCCTGATGCTTTCGCAGAGATTTAATGTCCATCGGACCTGAAGATCAAACAGTTTTCGGATTTTCAAATTTAGTGATAACATTTTAGAAACACACATTGATTCTAGTACATATTCATTTAAAATTTGGGCTGAAATTCTGGATGATGAGGTTATAATATGCGGACTACAAATTTATCAGAATCACATCATCGAAATTTAAAAGATCGATTATATGCGGCTCATCGCTCCGCTCGTACAGTAATAATTGATATATTATTCAATAAATCGTTTGGAGTATGTGCAAAAAAGTTGGGTTGAAAAATTAACGAATATTATTGTTATAATTATATTCATGCGTGTGTATATTTTCGACAATTTTTTTTAAAAAAAATCGAAAAAATCAAACAATTTATTAAAATTATGTATGCTTTTGGCGCTTACGTCATACAGCCGTAATACATAATACTTTAACCGCCTAACATCACACACACATGTTGTGCTGTTCTCTCCGCGAGACGTTTACGTTTCTCTTACATTAAGTGGGTAGGCAAATTTCGTTTGCTTCATAAAATATTTTCGTTACAGCAAATGCGAGCGGCAACAGGTGCGATATATGTTATTTTCTACAAATAATATTATATAGATGTATACGAATTACATTTAAAACGGAAATTATAACCATATTTTATGCCTTGACTTTGCGTTCCAACTTTCTGCGTTCGTAGTCGTGGATATTGCGGTCGGCGAGAAGAAGGGAGCAACGTGCATCAGGGTTGTCCTCGAGAAATCTTTCGGAGAAAAAAAAAACAAGAAAAATGAAATATCCAAAAGTGTACTTCGACGACGGTGCTTAATGAACTTTACCACTTTTCCATTTCATTATCGAGCATTAATAACCGCCAGTGGACGACCCCACTCGAGTGATAACTCTTTTTGAGAAAAAAAATGTCTGCTTATATTATTATAAACTCGTAAAAAGGAAGCCGCGTAAAATGAAAAAGATCAATGACGATGGCAGTAGATATATTTTTATGGTTTCGCATAGTATTTTTATTGGTTGGTCGAAAAAATAATAAACCGATTTTACAAAAACGTGTCTTATTATTGTAGCCAGTAACCAGTCTTTGTGTACCTAAAATTGTATTTAACATATTATAATTATATTTTACCATTATATTTATATTGACATGTCAATTTTAGAGGGTTTACTACAATATTTAGTAAAAAAAAATAAATATGGTTTCTTATTCAAAAGAGATATCAGACGCAGTATATTTGTTTTAGAGTCGATAAAAAAATTATTCATTTTAAATTTTTAACTAATCATAAAATATTGTGATAATGATATTTGGCTAAACTGACGATTTCAACCGAAAAGCCAAATCTTAAGGTTGTCGACGTTTTTTTACTGTTTGCTTACGACGTAAGGTAGGTACCAAATTCCACGACTGATACTGGAAATTGATCATTTTTATCACAAAATCAAACTGTGACTTAGTTATAAATATATCGTGATCAATGATTAGGATATCAATTACAATTACCGAATAGGATTTGTTATTTACACAACTTTCATTAACAACAATAATTCATACTATTTAAGTCTGTTAAGAACAACTATTATCATTTGATTGATTTAATTTTTAATTTATTGATATTTTAATGTCATCTAATACTCGTGAGTTGATTGTATATTGCGTGATTAGGTTAGTACTTGGCACTTGTAAATGCAGGCGATATCTTTAATGTGTCCAAAATGTTGTGGTTACGTCACAATGTTAAGGGTAACAGTAAAACGCGATCGTCAATTAATAAAAAAAGGTAGGCAGGTGAACTATGTCATAAATAATAAATTGACAAAATAAAAACACTTCTGACAGACCCTTAAACTCCTTGAGTAGGACGCATTTGTGATGAATTGGTCATGGGTGATATTTTGTATGAGAACGAATCGATCAAATACGGGCACGTTTTTTAAATGAAAGTTAATTTGGTAGCACCAAATATAGATGTAAGACCATTAAATCGATGCCACTCCATTCGCGTAATTTTTAACTTTGTTTGTTGGTGCAGCACCGGATTGCAAGCCTAGGCAAGTTAATGATGATTTTTTATTGGGTTATTAAGTTGATGATAGTTATAGTTTAAAGTTGTAAAAATATCATAATATCATATTTCTACTTATTTTTATTAGATATCTTATAGTTTATAAAGAAACTTATATGGTTATAATCTAGTTACTTTGATTTAAGTTATTTTTTTATTTTTTTTCTTCAGTATTTAAATAGCCAGTGATATGGCTTGTAATAACAAAAATTAAATGTTTACGCAGTATGCACCATATTAATAATACTTTTATTATATTTGTTATTTAATCATTTATGAACCATCGTAACTTGGATTTTATCAAAAGCAACTAACGATTCATCAAGTTTATATCAATCAGAATCGTTTAATTTACAAATTAAGTTTATATGCAAATTGAATTTAAAGGAGTGAACTTAACTTCGGGCTTGGTTATATCCATATAGTTGTGACGAAATAGCCGCGGAATCAGTGTGTGGGTGGGAGGGGGGGGATGTACGGCTGACCCGGGGTTTTTTTTCTCGGTAGAACGGGGCACTTCAAAACGACAAACTACGTTATATTTTTATTTGAAAAACATGTACGTCCAATAATCAATGACAGAGTAATATCAAACACTAATAATTTTCAAGACATACACAGGCTCGGGCATGTTTCTATACAGATATAATCATAAATGTATGTGTACATCGCGATGCATAGATTGCGTTTATGCAGACGTGAAAACTGAGAATTGAAGTACAGTAGAACTCCGATTATCCGGACTAATTAATGTTAAGGGTGGTCCGGATAAGCAAATATCCGGATGATTGACGCATGATATATCAAAAGTTATATAATTGTACGTATGTATTTATTATTAATATTATATAATATGTAATATAATTTAAAATTCGTACCCGTAAACAAATGATTTCATTATGTATTTAACCGAAACAAAATAATCCTTAATTGCTGGTGTTCGATTCTTCTTGCCTCTCAGACCATTTAAACGCCAAAGCCAATGCACCAAAAGCTTCAGAATTTTTAATGTACCCACGTCGGAATGGCGGATATTATTAAGAATAATATATAATATCTATTCTTTATCTAATCTAAAAACGACTACGAGACAGGTGTATGAATAACGGCACTCACCTTTTTTTTTCTCGTCCGGTTAATTGGACGTCCGGATGATTGGCGTTCGGATAATCGGAGTTCTACTGTATACAAATATAGAGTGTACGAAATCGTGATTGAACTCATCGACTCGCCCGAGTAATGTGCCTAAATCGAAAAGCGCCATACTGGCGGCCGTGATAAGGGCCGCCACAAGACATACGCGGACAATAAACTGTAAAAAAAAAAAGGTGTGAAAAAAATAAAATAAATAACACTTACGCTCCTCTCTCGAAATCATTCAAATATCGTCGGTAAATCTGTCGATAGATTTTCGTACATTTTAATGGCGACAAATACGAACGACGATCAATTATTATTAATAATGCCCAGAGCTTGTGAGTGGGTTTCGAATTTTTTTCGAAAACCAGTTACGACTCGCGTTGTAGAGTCGCACACCGAGTGTTATTGGTATCGAAATCGGAATATTCTTCTGTTCTCTGGGAATTTTTTCCAGGGATCTGACTGTTCTCGCACCGAGCAGCCCGTCCGGAGGCGTTTTTGCACTCCTGTGTCTAGAAGAGTTGACGGCGCATTCGAATTGCGTCCCTAAATTATATTTTATCCGAGTTGCGTCCGCGGTTTTCTCGTGACATATTGTACGAATTGTGGTGTCCACGGGTTTTTCAGCGACTAAGTATAATGTGTTAGGTGATAAACTCGTAGCTAACTTCGGTTATGGATATCTTATCTGTAATTAATACAGTTGGAAATTGATAATTTTTAATTAATTAAACTATACGATATACAATCACAATTTTTGACCTCACCATTTTTTAAAGTCAACATTATATTTCAAGAATTTATCAAAAAAAAACTATGACTCAGGTTAAAAACAATAATATAACGCGTCTTGACTTTGTTCAACAATTCTGTAACAGTGGGAAGGAACACAATATTATTATGTATAATATTGTCCAATCAATCAATTATTAACCGGGACGCAACTCGTATAATATGTCGGGAGAACATTTTGGACGCAACTCGGATATAACGTTGTGCAAAAACGGGCATGGACCAGTTGCGCCTAAAACAATATTTGTATTTTAGGTCAGTATACCTGCAATTGCGCCGCTTAAATTTTAGGTCAGTACACCAATAAAATTGCGCTACTTATATTTTAGGTTCCTTATTTTTACATGTGCATGTGTAAGTTACTACACGGCGGAAAAAGTTACATATTATGTATTTACACAATTAAATATAGCTAACTAATGTACATTCAAATATATATATAATTTAAAACAAAACGAAATTACGGGAAAATATGACATGCTACAAGCTGATAAATGATAATAGTATTTTATTTATTATTATTAACGAACTTATTATTATAAAGTTGGTATGAATTTGAGCGATAGACTACTCGTATAACAAGTTTTCATTATCATTAATGATCGTTATCCGCCTATTTATCTACCCAATTTGTACGTTCCATATACACTGTCTAATAGGTACTATACAGACATATACTATATATATGGGAAAACACCAATCACAATTTATAATATAATATAAATTATAGTATAATTTTTTGTATTGACTGAAAAAATCTATTTAAAATACATATTCTTATTAAAGTATTTTTATATACTAGGTGTAATGTAGAATAATATTATAAACCCTGAAAACAACTGAGCGCAATATTGGTCTATCGACCCTAAAAAAAAAGACAGAGCGCAATTATTGGTACATTAAAAGGTCATTTTTTAAGCGCAATTGGCAAACTCCCGCAAAAAGCACGGATACCATTCGGATATCACGATTTTTATTTTCGTATTCTGGGACGCAATTCGTGTGCAGCCAGAGTTGAAGCTAATTTTTTGGTTTAAGCCGATCGACGGACGTGTGAATGCTCCCCTCTTGCTTTTCTTGAATCCACCTTAAAGTTCCTTGCCGCACAACTAGGTCTAATTTTTCCTTTTCTCTGTTCCATTTCACAACACCATCCATCCAGGTTAGGTCACGCACGGGTAACGAGAACCTAGGCTTCTGTCTTTGATAATAACTTCCACCGCAATCCGTTTCTTACCATTATGAACCCTTTGTTTTCCTTAGATTATACAGTTACCATTTGTTTATTCGATCCATTCTATTGTCTGTTCACTTCGACGATTATTTCATACAATCCATGTTTAATTATTAGTGTAAATCGTATTGTTCTTTTGGGCTTCCAAACCCGTCAATTGATAAAATGTGATATGCATAATTATTAATAAGGTAAATCGAGAGTGCAGCGAACGATTTTGTAATACATATGGTTGGCTGCATACGAATTGCGTCCCAGAAATAAAAATTGCGATTTCTGACATACTTATTGCGTCCCGGGTTTTCGATCCGACTATACTAGTTGCGTCCCGATTATCTGATATCAGAATATACCTTTGATAATCTCGATCAATAATCGACACGACTATATGAGTATTTCGGAAATAAATGTAATCGGTTAGTATGATAAGTGAAAAAAATAAAACATTGATTTTTATAAACGATTTTAAATTTTGTTTTCATAAACTATTGAAAAATGATATACAACGTTGGAAGTGTTTCAAAAAAACATGTTACTTATATTTTTTGAAATTTTTTTATCATTATTAATTTTATTAATTATTATTTTTATATTTAACGACGAAAACAATATTTTTGATGTACTTAATTACGAAACGATAAAAAACAATATTTTTAACCTATCTTTAGCAATATAATATTTAATGTTGCTATTGACAGTCCTACGTCTGTATTAAATGGGAAGGAAAATAATGTATTTATATCGGACGCAATTCGTATCAAAAAGGGATCTTGGGACGCAATTCGTTTGCTGCGATATGGTTAGTAGTTGAGGTTTAACAATACACTATAATGGTACCTACGCAAGGAGTTATGACTTGTCCGCAAGTGACCTGCCAATTGAATGAACCTTGTCGATTGATATTATGTTGCCATGACCGATGTATCATTGGTGATTAATTTCAACAATTTGTAACTTGTAATTTAGTACCTATAGTTGTAATTTAATTGTGTTTTAAGCTCGTCGAAGTCGATATTGTAATATTAGAGTTATTAATCCTTAGGTGCTTACAATAATAATTACTGTCTAAAAATAAAAAAACACATACGTCATAACCACATAAGACGCTTGTACAAAAATATGATACCTATATATTATATTATGATAATATTTAAATTTAAAAATAAATAATTATACTAGAAAACATTATATTTTTTTCATGATTTTATGGTCTTATGTGGTACGGTGCCCGCACGCCGCACAGAAATATACAATATTATCATTTTATGGAATTATAATTACATTTTTAATTTTTTTTTGTTTCGCACTGGTAGTTGATCCATACTTATATCGGAAAGGATTAAAATATGTAGGGTTATTATTATAATCTATGTTAAATATTTATAAAATAATAAAAGTTTATAAGTACTTAGCATAAAAGTACAATGCAGTAAAATAATTATCGACGTCCTACAACAATGCGAAACTGTTGAAATTGAAACACAATTTATGATATTATATTAATACGTATTTTTTTATTTATTAACGTTTGATTTTTTTGCTATTCAAAATATAGATCGACTTACCTAGCTGGTACCCCGCAAAATACAATACCTATTTTGGATTTCTATTTTGATTGGAGAATACGAGTAGAACCTAAGTACCAAAAACCTATACAAACATAAAATATGAAAATGCGTCTTATTTTGTTTGATCACCTTATGCGGTCGGTTAAGGTATGCAATGAAAACTATTAAATCAATAAAAAAAGTTTTTTTTTCAGAGTGTTTACTGAAAGCAATCCTTTTCAGCATCTTGAAGTTTTCTACTATGATCAAAATGACCCTGCGCGAGTAGACGATTGCAGCCAGTAAATGATTTGAACATTGAATTTATTGTATTAAAGCATTATTTCGATTGATTATTTTGGTCAATAGGTACCTCAATAAGAGGATGTCAGACCACTGTTTTTTCTCACATTGGCCAAAGCGCATTTACGCAGAATCATTTTTTTTATGCTTGTGAGTAAAACTTAGAGTAAAACCAACTATTACAAAATCGACGTAAAAAAATACTTTTGAGACAATGACATATCGATATCGATTCGTCTAAATATTGTGTCTAGACGATTTAAATTTACCATTTTTTATTTTTTATTTTTGTAAGTCGAATACAAAGTCGAATAATAACATACAAAACCAATACTTCATATCCTCATAAATATTATCCTCTACAATTTTTTCAATAGGTGATTTTACCCTAAGGTTACTCGAAAATCATAAAAAGCGATTTTAGGAGAAAGCATTTTATCCATATGTTGCGTGCGAGTCTGAGAGAGAAAACAAATATTGCGCTGACATCTTTTTAATTATTAAATTAGTTAATATAATCTCACTTAAATAATATTTAATTTGCAAATCGATGCCATACACACCGATATCGTACTTTATTTTATTACCAATTGTTTTAAATTTTAAGGAATCAACAACGTGGTTATTAGTCGGCGTCACATTTTTTTTTTGAATGGAAATAATAGATCGAATTTCGATTAAATTACATTAAATTGCTTAATCGCTGTTATATTTTTACATTGTTTTCTCAGGTTATATTATAAAACTCGATGACAGAGTTCCGTCTTTTCGTTGATGAAATTCATTAATTTTCCGGTCGTTTCGGGAGGAGTGGGCGCAAGTATCCGAGCATCGTACTATTTATAAAACTACATATTGTGCTTTTATTAAAACTATGTTCGTAATATTAATTAAAACTCATATTTGTAATATTGTTAAATTACTATGCATTGATCTTTATTCAGTACCTTAGATTTAATTATAAATATTTTGTATGTATCCAACTGCTCTCTATAAATGCTGCGGGGTGGGCGTAACATAATAGTATTTCATATTTGAAATTCGGGCATTGCCCGTTCATAATACAGAAAATGAATACATTTCGACGTCACGAGACAATGGAATTTTCCCCGAGCTTCGTTAAATTTGTCCTTCTGGAAATAGAACAGACAGAAGTGTAATACCAAAACGTATTGCGTATTAACACGAACAAGTTTTCATTTAGTTTCTACTTGAATAATGACCGAAAATAATCAGGAGTTAGTAGATTTTTAAAAAATGTAATAATTTTGTAGCGAAATGACATTTAAGAGAAACGCAAACAAATTATTATGTACAGTGAGTAATACATTATAATTTGGTGATCGAATTGTTTTAATATTATATAACGTATACAACTAATAATAACCATTGTCACAAGTTCAATAAAAAAATAATAATATAATACTGATAATAACTATATGCACAATACTATATGCACAATAATGCTCATACTACGTTATCCTATAAATGTCGTTTTCAATTTTTTATCTTTTAAAAACTCTTTTGTCTACACGAAACGCGTGTAGAAAAACCGTTTGTCTGTTGCGTCGTTTCAATTCAATTTTTTGATTTATCTTCTTTCTTTTTTTTGTTAAAAGATTAAAATTTTGACCACTACGATTATTCCGCTCAAGTCTGTCGGCCGAAAAATCTGTTATCGTAAATATGTCCTGTCGAAACAGTGAACAGGTCTGTTCGTAATAGTCGTAGCAATAGAATATAGGCAGTTCACGCGGAGAGGAAAAATAATTATTATTTCAGGCGCGTGTACGGAATTGATTTCGTAGGTGAATTTCCGTGTTTCGCACTATGCTACCGCGACCCGAAGCTGTCCTGTAAAAACAACACGATAAACTGTATGGCGATTGCATTATTCAGTGACAACTGCAGAGAAAAAAATCGTACCGAATATAATAATTAATAATTAATGCACAGAGTGATTCGCCAAGCACGCTGCTCACTCCCTGTTTCCTCCGATAAGCAGTTATTCGAAATCTGATTTTTTTTTTTTGTACTACTCAGTCAGTGTCCCGCGGAGATACAAACTCCTGTTTTTCTAGCGAAAACGCCCAATTGCAATTCAACTGTAAATTGTACAGTGGATAATTTTTCTGAAATTTTCGACGTATCAAAATCGAAATTCGTACGTGAAGTTTTTGAGTTACCCGACATTGAGTTTTAACGATAAAAGGTCCATTTAGTCATGAGCTCATAAGACATACACGGGACTACGGCGATTTGAAAATTGAAGTAATTATTAAGATTAATCTATCGGATATTAATGACTCGTGAAAATGTCCCGAGTATGATGAACACTGGATCCCACTTATAACGTATATTTTATATTCGTACAAAGCCAGTTTTAAGGGCTTTAGTTATTCTTGATACAAACATCTGAATGACCAAGATACTATACTAATCAGAATTTTGAATGTGGTACTATTATTAATTTACAGCGGGAGAGGGGAGTTCTCATTTGAAAAAAAAAAAACAGAAGTCCGTGTCGCCCCAAGACACACTCCTTAAGTGGAAAAAAAAATCTCGAGAATTTCGAAACATTGCCACCTTCGAGTATATTCGAAAATTCCAAAAATCAGTATTTGAATATTCGCGTTACATCTAAGGAAAAATGGGGGTGAGCGTCCTCGATGAATCGCCCTGATGTATTGTGCGACCTACACAGCCGAGCAACTTTCCGTACTAGTGTGTGTATGTGTGTGCGTGTGTGTGCCAGAGATAATGGACTGCACAACACGTAATATAATTATTATATCACACGAAACACATTTTGGCCTCTTCGGTCACTCGTTTCGCAGAGATAATGACGGCGTATCGCCCACACACACTTATATTATGTTGAGAGGAAATATATCGATTTATGCACTGCTGCAGGTTTATATTCAATTATCATACAGAGTGATTCGCTCACAGATTAACGCACCTCTCGTTTTCTCGAAAAGTTCTCCGGTTTAATATAATATTATTGTTATATCATGTCAAGTCTCGTTATCGTGACTTAATGTTTTTTTTTTCGCACCACGGCAGCATGATACGTTTTTAATTTCGTATTCCGAAACGAAATATTTTTTGGAGAATTTCAGTAACCGTACAGTTATAGTGGACGTATACGAATCTAATTTCACTCCACCGCAATGTTAATTGGTTACAAGCAGGGCTTCAAAACGTCATTTATAACGAAAAATAGTGAAAAAAAAAAATAAACAAAATAAACAAAATCAATAAACGAAAATATAAAAAAAAACACGTATGTGTAACACACAAATAGTAAATTATTATGAGCACGAAAAAAATGCTTTTTTTTAAAGTCGAACTTGTCATTATTTCTGTTTTTAAATCTTGTAGTCTGTATAATATTATGTATGAATCTTATACAGTTATGAACAATCCAAAATTGGCAAACCCGCGTTTACAGTACTTGTTGTTTATATTTTTGAAATACTTTTATCCCTGTTCGACTTATAAAATATTGAATTTGATAGAATATTGGTTTATTTCTGCGATTAAAATTTCAATTAGACACAGAATTACGAGAGTGTGGTTTGGTTTTGGCACGTCCTACTAAATAGTTAGTAATGCCGTTTCGAGTTGTATTATTGTCATAAATATTTTTTTAATTTTTGTTATTTCTTCTTTCATTCGTGCCATGATGTTTAGGCGATATTCGACACCTACACCAGCACTAACTCGCCAGTTACGGTTACTTACTAAAACTCTAGGACGATTGAAAACGAGCTAACCCGGACGACAGACTCTACTAATTTGATAGTTCTTACATCACAGCGTGGTTATAATTGCCTATCTACACAGCAAAACACAATATAGGTAATTTATTCAAACGAAAACAATAAACGATAAACAGAAAACAAAAAAAAATAATAATAATAATATTAATAAGATGCAATAAAAAGAAAAAAAAACAAAAAAAAACGTTTGAAAGTGTATAATAACTATAAACTTCACAATCTTATAACGTTTAAGTATTCAAAAAAGGAAAAAATTAAATTTTTTTTTTTAAATTTAAGCCCCGGTTATGAGTCTTAAAAATCTTAAGTGTTTAGAGTTTGGATGAGCTGAACTGTATGGCACTGCAGCAGGTTCTTAGTTAAACAGTTTACTCGGCCGATTTAAAAATATTTCCAAAACGTTAATAATTTATCATAGTTATATCGATAAAACTAGTGCTTTTGCCATTTAAAAGAATCGTCTAGCATGATATTACGACGGTCATCGTTGTCTGCAGCTATTCCGCACGAACTCGGAATCCAGATCAATTTCGAGCGTATTATTGCGACTGCGGGATTTTCGAGGGCTCAGCCCTCAGCTGTCTCGTTTAATTTCAAACGTGATATCGCAAGACTGAGCACATCGCCGCCTCGATACTATAATGTACCTATCTACCATTGACCGAAACCGATAAGCCCGTCGTCGGAAAATCTGGAAAAATCGCGAACCACCGTCGACGGATCGAAATTCGATGTTCGGAGATTGAGTTTGAATTTTCCATCGAGTCGCAGGGTTTTCCGGAAGACGTGGGGGATACAGACCGTATAGCATTTGAAATGACGATCGCCGATTGCGATTGGAGTTGTATGCGTACCTCGAGCGTCATTATAAATCAGGTATATAGGTATTTGCAAAACGAAAATTGAGTTCGTCACGTGAATGTCACTATAATGACGACTGATTAGTAATGGCCTATTTTCCGCAAAGTCCGTACATGGAGCCCTACAGGAATCGCCCCGATATACATTGAAACCCAGTAGGCGCCGAATCGTTTAAAATTGACTGTGACGTCAGCCCCCCTTATCATCGGCCCTTTTTTGATTTAACAACCACCGGACGGAAATCAAAACACCTGCACGATTCAATGTCTAGTCTGTTATTTTTGTACGCAGTAACGGACTATTTCAAGCAAAACGGACGTTCGAATGACGATACAGCTGAGGATAATACTGCAGACGATAATCATTCAATAAACCTGCACCGGCTGCAAATACTCATTATTAGGTAATCCTGTCGATATAGATTTCCTTTTACTGCAATGGCGATGGTGCCAGGCAATTTTGAGATTCGATTTAATGTAATTATTATTGTTATAAATTCATATTCATATTCATATTATTCATATCATTTTTTTATATTCCACACAGTATTATCCTCGTACTGCGCACACATGTTTATAATTCACTTTACACCTGAAACTGTGACATAATATGTTTGATTAAGATTTTGAAAACGGAGTTTTTTTCAGCGAATAAATTAGGACGTTGATAAGGCCATTGTTATAGTAGTTATTAACACTTGTACCTACCTACCGTTTTTCCGGTACACAGTAAAAGCTCTACGATAATATGGTTTGGCGGTGCAACGATATTAGAGACTGTTCAACAATATTCGTAGGAATTTTCCACGAAGTCGAATAGACTTTTAAAATTTATTAAATCGTTTATTTTAGCCGCCGTATACCAGGACGATGTTTTGTCAGGAGCGTTCGTTATTTTTGCGGTTTTTTACAATTGCGTGTCAACGCACATTTTTTCTCTTCCAGCGTGCGGTTATCGATCACGGCCGATGATGTTTTAACGACGTTTTATTAAACGAGCTCCGATCCCGCACGTCCGAGACGGGTGCGACGTCTGCAGAGAGGTCCTCGTCTTGTTATTATTATTATTATTATTATTATTATTATTACTATTTTATATCCGGAAACCAATCGATATGAATGGAACGTCCGAATAAAATAATCTCAGCGCTTGTATGCGCAACGTCGATATCACGTCGAGTGTGGCGGCCGACGATAATACTGTGTGAAATCGCAAATAAAGTTATAACAGAACATAGCGACCATAATAATATATTATTATTATTATTACTATTTTAAGTTATCGCTACATAACCGAGCCCGTGTTGAGATTGAGGCCTCCTCGTCCGCGAGATCCTTTGGGAGGGTGTAGGGGAAGGGGGGTACATTTGTATGAGTTTTTTGTTTTGGACACGATTATAATATACAGTAGAATTTAGATTATTCAAACTAATTGAGACCGCACTCGGTTCGGAAACAAGAGAGTTTGAACACTAGAAACTGTTTGGTTACTAAATTATTACATATTATATAATATATCAAGCCCATGGGCAAGTAAATAATAATTTTCAGTTGAGTGGAGTTAAGTTGGTGGAAAACATTTTAGAAAAAGTTTATTTTTATTATTTTGTTTAAACCGGCTAAGCCGACAGTTATACGCACGTAGGTGCATGGGAAGTGATTATAACTAATAAATACCAATTAATTCGTTAACTTAGGTTAAGTTATATACATATATGTAAATACTAAATAGCCAGTATTCAGTAATATATGGTTTACGATGATAAAAAAGGAAATGTCTGTGCAATATAATGAATCATCAGCTATTATAGTTGTGTTATATTTATTATCTAATTATTTATAAATTACCGTGACTTGGTTTAAATTTAAAGGAATTTGTTATTAATTATTGAGTTTGTATCAATAAAAATTAAATTTAAAAAAGCGAAGTTAAAAACTTAAAATTAGCTTAACATTAATTGTTTAACTCACTCACGCCCATGATTGCATAATATTTTGATATAGGTAAATACTATTAACAATATCTAATATATTCATTTCAAAAAAATATATATTCGATACTAATAAAGAATTATATTATACAGGGTGATTAATCTAGCGAGCAAATAGCAACAAACAATAATGCAGTTATTACAATTTTTTAGTTTTTAAATATTCTTTAAATCATGTTTTCAAATTCTTGAGATTTTTTTTGTACTACTGGAGTGTCTTGTACAAAACTTCCGTTTTTTGTTTTCAAACGAGAACACCCTTATTCAACTTTAAATTACACAGATGAAACATTTTCGGAAATTGTTGAAGTATTGAAATCGAAATTCGTACGAGTAGTTTTTGAGTGATTTAACTTCGAGTTCGAAGGATAAAAGGTCCATCGTAATGAGTTTATAAAATATGCGGGCTATGGTGATTTGGAAATTGTAGTCATCAATACTATTCTATCGATATTAATAACTTGAAAAAGTGGCCCAAGTTTAATCAGTTCTAGATCCAATCGTACGTCCATTTTATATTATGAGGAATAGTATCCCGAATACAAACATTTTAATATCTGAGTAACTACGAATTCGAATTTTGAACGTGGTACATCAAAATGTTCAAAAAAATTTTCCACTTATTGATTTACGGTGAAAGAGGGTGTGTGGAGGCAACCTGAATTCGATCAGCCGTGCAGCTCGACGGCGTAGATGTGATCGTCAAGGTATTGCCCGCTCACGAATTGTGTTAGCGTATGGTACCTAATTGTCGTGCGATAGTAGTGGACTGTAATTGGAAAAATTGAAATGGGTGGCGGAAAATGAAAGTGAGAAATAACAATGTGTCGAATTTTTGTATAAAAATATCAAAATAAATATGACGTATATTAAAACGTCGCTACAGGGAAGTAAAGCTTAAGAACTATGTTATAGTAGTAGGTGGGGGTCGACCACTGCAAGCGGTCGCCAATATACAACGGGACAATAATGATAAATAATACACTTATAAAAAAATGACTCAATGCTCGAGTGACAAAACAATACGAGCGTAAACAATAATAATAACAAAATCGGTAGATGATAATAAATTTGATAATGCGGACGGTACGACCGGATAGTAGCAGCTGGACAAACTGCGTCGGTGATATGATCAGCTGATCCGCGATCGATGGTCGTCGGTCGATGCGTGCGTGCGCGTAGGCTGTCGTCTGACGGCGGCTAATACTGAATGCGCGTGCGGTTACGTCACTGCGCGTGGGGATGTTTTGATCTTAACACAAAAATATTAAGATAATATGGATAGGTATGACGTGATTTTGACAATATACGCTATGTCCAAAATGATACGCGTTCACGGCGAGAGCGTGACGCGCGAAAGTGCGAAGTGCTCGGACGACTTGGGTATAGGTACACCACCGCGCGGCGCGAGGGGCTACGGGCGGCTGCGTATAACGAAGTTGAACGGTTTAGCGAGGTGCTAAACGCTGTTGTGACGATGGACGACGAACGCGAGCATTACAGCGGTGAGCAAAAACGGCTCGGGCGGGCACGGAATCAGTACAAAACGGATATTGACGGCGACGGCGCACCGGTTCGCGCAGAGATCGGGCGGACACACAGACGAAGAAAAAACGAACGATATATTATTTTGTCAAGACGGATGGGGACCGGTGACTTTGCGATTTGTCGACAACATTAATAATTGCGACTTGCGATTCGCGACGACAGAAGGCACTGCGTTGGCGGCGGGGAAGAGACCACCGGCGGCACACCGATAGCGTTCCCTGTCCGGAGATATCGGAACGGTCGCGCGGTGAACATTATCTGCGACGAATGACGATAACGTTAGGGTAAAGTCTAAAAACTGGCATATGCACCGAACAGAGGGGGTTCTAATTTGAAAAACAGCTGAAGCTTGTATCACCACAGCACGCTCCTCGAGTAGCACACAAACATTCAAGATTTTAAAAGTATAATTTTCGAGTATATTATTTAAAAAAATTACATAAATCGTGATTTGAATAAATTCATTGTTGCTGGAAAACACGGGGCAGAGCATGCTCGGCGAACCATCCTGTGTGCATTAATTCATTGTAACAAATATATTCGTGATTACTTGTAAGAACTCTACGACGTACATTGTCATTCTGAGAGCTTATTTCGGGCGATAGAGAGAAAGAAAGTACGATTATACTGTGCCTACAATGCAATTTTTTTTTTTATGCTTTACACATCGACAGAGTATTTTATTTTGCAGTTTGGAGGGGAAAATTAAAAAATTAAATATATTTTACGCCGTTTTGCAACGAGTGATGTGCGAAAGGAAAGATATGCAATGCGTGCATGGTAAGACCGTTATGACTTTATTGTGGAGAATTTTACACCCCATGATCGCAGAGCTATTCAAAACTTTTTCATTACACGGCTCCTTTGTGTCTTTGCAATATTGTTATATTCCACGGCTCCCAAATAATCGGAGACCGCGGTGGTCGACGGACACAATAAGGGCGACGATAGTAATGACTTGAGTGCCATAGATTATGAATGTCTCGGTTGAATACTTGACATTTCCAAAAACGCTTAAGCGATTAAAAGTTACATTTATATATATATCATATTAATTTTGGTTTCCAGTTCTTTTACTCGGCGGCTCTATCCGCCAACAACAGCGACGCCCAGTGGCGGCTTGAGCCTTCATAACTCAAGGTTAGGTTTGGCAAGTGTATTAACAACCCACCCACACACCCACCGACTACATTAACTAGGGTCAATTTTTAGTTTCTTCTCTAGTTAAATTTTTCATTGACTTTTACAATTTATGATATGGATACACTTATTTCTTACTAGAATGATATCAATCTTCTGTTACGAATATATAATAAACCTGTTGGACTTAAAACATTTTGTTTCCCGATTTTCGGGGCAGGAGCGCATCTGCTCCTGGTATTCTTATAGCAAGCCGCCCCTGCCGACGTCCGTGGGAGCCATTTGGGAGCCCACCGTTCGAATACCTCTGCCCTATCAATGATACATACAGCCGGTACCGAATCTATAACGACGCCGGTCGTAACCACATATTGGGTATACAACGACGTTAAGAGGACCTTACACCGCATGCGTTGTCTCCGTCCTAGAAGAGCGTGACATAATATAACGTTTTAAGTTCAGCAGATCGCGGTTAGCTCGGTTAGTTTGAAAATTGGAGTAAATCGACCTCTCATTAAAACTAAATGTAAGATCGTTACGGAGGGCTTCTCGTGGCGGGCTTTTTATTGTATTTTAATTTTAAAGATACATATATGAGTATTTTAAGTTGTACAAACAATTTACAGTTTTAAAATACTCATAACTCTCTTTAAAATGAAAATATAAAATAAAAGCCCAGGAGAAGCTCTCCATAATAATCTTACCTTTGATTTTAACAAAAAGCCAAACGTGACCATCCGAGCTTAAAATTTGGTATGTTACGCGCTTGTAAGACGGAGACAACTCGTGCGGGTGTAACGTCCTCTTAACCAGTGATGGACATTATTCGCAATATTGCGAGTACGCAATTATGTGTCTCGGTCACATTTGAAAACTTGTTGATTGGTTACGATTAATCGGTCACATCGTTTTCAAGTGACTTCAAAACGTATTAGTGGTTACAATGTGCACGGTAACATTTGATAACAGACATACTTTGTTGGGTACTTATGTTACATTATCTTAAATAATATAACCCATGTGATAATTTTTAATTACATTTACTCGACGACATTGAATATGTCTGGTACTATGTGTGTGTATAAACATTGTAAGCTCCTTAAAAAAAATAATACAACCTAATTTGTATATTATTTGAAACTATGAACAAACGAAAATCTTTTTTCAGAAACTTGAGTACGCAGTCATAATATAGGTAGGTATAGTGATATTCAAGTATGCATCGTAAGCAGGTACTCGAATAATTTGAAACACTTTACAAAAAATCAACTGTTTTAAAGCAATTGTCGAGATGAATAGTATTCGAGAAAGTACGGAGTATTAGACACCGGTATTAGTATTTAAATAATATACCTACCTATGTTAATTAAAATACTATACGACAACTAAACATTACGAAAATCGAATTAATGTGATGGCGGTTTTATTATAAACCATAATACAAATACACTAGACGACAAATCGTATATTTATTTTGAGTTGATTCATTGTTTTCGCTGTTTTTAGTTACGATTTTTCAATAGATTGTGACATTTCATATTTATATTGTATTTTATTAAATTACTGCTTTATTGCATAAATATATGATCATTTTTTTATAACTTGTAACTCATATATTATAAAATAATTTTGCCAGCGTAACTGCAGAAGTCTGTAACTTGTAACGAGTTACTCTGAACAAAACATGTGACTCGTAACTATTATGACTTCAATCAATATTGTAACCGTATAGTAACCTTATAACAGCTTGTAAATATAATATCCGTGTAAGAGCTTAATTTTTAATTCAATAAAATCACATCCTCATATGATAGGTCTTCTGAGCTTAAAATTTGGTACGCGTAAGACTGACACTTGTTAGACTAAGACAACACATGCGGTTATGACGTCTCCCTCTTAATTTCTAGGACCCGGAAAAATTCCGTTTATTCATACGTACAAAATAACTGATTATAATCACATCGGATGTGACGACAGTATCGGGTAATACGAATCAACAATCGGGCCGCAGCACACATTTTAATCGTATATAACGACTGTATATAGGTATATTGTTATTTTCACAAATTATAGTCCAATGTTGTCGTTGTAATTACCAGAGAGAAAACGTTGGCCGGAAGAAAAACAATTCTATTGTATATTTCTCTTGGGCGGTCAGCGTTTTCACCACATAACTCGATTTTCGTTTCTGCCAAAACGAAAAAGGTTCGATTTTCATTTCCGCCAATTCTATTTCCACCCATATTATTGAGTTGGAGTTTGGGAACCCTTCAAAAATTTTAATTTCAAATGTTTCAAACAACGTTCAAATTAA
Source organism: Myzus persicae (assembly GCF_001856785.1). Lineage (NCBI taxonomy): Eukaryota > Metazoa > Arthropoda > Insecta > Hemiptera > Aphididae > Myzus > Myzus persicae. The sequence continues at coordinate 241,112 of NW_019101482.1, read as the reverse complement.
TATTTGCAACTTATATATAATAATATGCAAAATACTATCAGATGTAATATAAAAAAACGACTAATCCATACATATAATGCAATAAACGAATACAAAAACGAAAATACTTCAAAAATGACCTTTTTAAAAAAGGTATGTAACAATTATTCAAAAATATTCGACTACCTATATATTATATTTTACATCGTAAGACAAATTCAATTTTGATCGACTTATTTTAAATCTAAAAATTAAGTCAAACAATTTTTGGCGGTCAATGAGAACCGACTCCTCGTGATGGTGGCTCCTGGGTAACTCCAAATAGTTCTCAAACTATAATATTTGCACAGGCGGGTAGAAATAGATTTGGCGGAAATGAAAATCAAACCTTTTTCGTTTTGGCAGGAACGAGAGTTGGCGGAAACGAAAATCGAGTTTTTTGGCCGAAACGGCTGACGAACTTTCTCATGTCAGAATAATATTTTCCGCGGTCATTGCTATAAAATATCTAAGGAAGAAGTAGATCAATTTTTTATGGAAATTCAATGTTTGATATTATGAATTCAAACACGGATATGAGGCACCTATTACAGGTATAACACCGGTAAAGCTTGGCCAACAAAATTAAATTGTTTTGTTGCAGGAATTTTTTTTTCGTCTACTCTATAGTGCTGACATTTATTATTTAAATTCCAGTGCCGAGACCAACAATAGTTTGCTATCATACTATGAAATAAAACTAAATTTAAATTTTTGTAGGTTAAGCCGTTTTGGTATATTATGCGACTCGTATTGAGAGCAATAAATTGTTGTCAAGCGAATCACACACACCGTGTCGTAAGACCGGTAGTGAATTTTTTTTTTGCTGTTCGAATATGTAGGTCAATACGAATTATTGCTATGGTTTAATATTACCAACGGATTACAATCAAACGTCGGTAAACATGAGTATATAATATAATGAATTTCGATAGTGGCCGAATCGAATACAATAATTAAAAAAAAAAAATGCAAAGGTTCAAAAAATCAATTTAATAGTTTTTGTGTTATTCAAAAAGCCGAATGCAAATAACTATAATTACCTAATAAAAATAATAATCCATAAACATTTAATACATTTAATTATAAACTGCGTTTGGTGTTGATATTTGATATACCTTAGGAACTTAGGACAGTTGTGGCATAAGTGGCACGTTGGCAGAATATTACAATGGCACGCAAAAATTAATTGAAATATTTTTCTTGACATATTTTGAAGAATGAAGAATTCCATGAGTTAGTAATCATATAAGAACTTTACATTCGAACAAAAAACAACAAAAATTGCATTATAAACACATCGTATCAATGTATTATAAATATTAGTTAAATAACTTAATGATAATATAACCGAATGATATTATTTTTAAGTATGTATATAGGTTGGTATTTCATTCGATAAAAGTTAACAAAAAAACACACAATAAAATGTGTATGATAATCAATAGTCATTGCTTATTTTCATTTTTTCTCAGTAAAAATAACTTTTTTTTTTGGGGGGGGGGGAAGTCGATTATATCTTAAAAATGTTGTTTTTAAACTTTGTCACTTAACCCGAAGAAGAGTCGTCACCCCCACAGTTTAGGTATTATAGGTTTGGTATTTTGATAGAATAGTAATAAATATTATTTTATTATGGCGCCATAGTCGATTTTTATGGATATTTATTTATAGGGAGCGAATGTTGGTAGTAGTTAAAAACTAGTAAAATTGATTGCAATATTGCACTAATTTATAAGAATGTTTTGTTACAAACATTTTTAATTTTTTAATGTTTTGTTATTCATTTACGATAAACGATTATTTTCATCTTTCTTTTTATCGAACAACTTTTACATTTTACAAAAACATAATTTTTTTACACGTCGTTTTAACAATCACATCTACTTTGCCAACCTCAGACATAATTCGATCGAACCGAAAGAGTTAGTTTTAATTTATAGTGCTCGTATTCAAACGTTTTTCGATTTGGAGCCGATAAGTACCAATGACCGAAAGTAAAATCACGCGAACAAAATATTTACAAACAGTGCGAATGGTTTTACGAAATTGGCGAATCCGGAAAAATCGGTTTGAAAAAAATCCAAACAATTACGAAAAGTCGCACTCGAAATGTTTAGATTTCAATTCGTACTTATACTATCGTTAAACGCGTTTAAAATTCGCTTGGCAATAAACAAACTGCAACGGCAGAAAAAAAGTTGCAAACGCAACAACGTCCACGCCCCGTTTGTGCACTTTTCTCGCGGACAACTTTAACACGTGGCGTGGACATAGGTGAACATCGGGGGGGGGGGGCTTAATGGAACTTAGCCCCCCCAAATATTTTAATATAGACCCCCCGAAATCGAAACTTAACTCGAAATTTTATTATTGATATTATTTGTTTCAATAATTATCTGTTAATTTTTTTTCGAAAATCAGCTCACGAAGTCACGTGGGTCACGACTGATCTGACGATAGAAACGGTCTCTCGCGTGCCGCGCTGACATAATAATAATAATAATAATATAGTTTTGTTTTCAACGTATTTGCAAAAAATATCAATAGCAATGATATTTTAAATATCTTTGCTGATGAAACAGATATTTGTTATTAAAAAAATGTAACCAAATGTCCGCCTATGGGTGTGGAAAATATTTGAACGAAATCGCATCGTGAAATCAATACGTTCGTCACGGCGTCCGCACAGGGCACCTTTAATAATGGGGGTATAAAAATATTTTTTTACCGACTTCAGCCGTGGCTGCATCGAAATCGCATGGCAAAAAAAAAAAAAAATCCGAATTCCGTGCTACTTCTCGGAGGGGTGTCCGTCCGCGTTGCACGCCATAATGGTTCGCATTTCGTCGCGCGCTTAAAAGTGCACGACCCGAAATTTTTTTGGATTTTTCTAGTTTTTCAAAATAAAAAAAAATACTCGGATCTAGAAAATGGCAGTTGTTGGACCGATTGGTTTTCAGGTCAAAGTGATAATCGTATTTTTGGAGTGAAAATTTTTCGCCAAACCATACCTACATTGTAGTAAATAATTAATAGAATTATGTACGCGGAAAGTTAAGGTGTTATATTTCCGACAACAAAATGAGTAAAACAATACCTCGTTGTAATGGCAATATTATATGTAATACATTTGCACACATTTATAATGACGTCGAATGTCGTATTGTGTCAGCGTAGACAATATTATCCGTATTTTATTACAATAATTATTGTTTTTAAATAATGTTGTTGTTGCTATTTTATTGCTCGAAAAGATATCGTGTGCCCGGCATTAGTATTGTTATTAATTATTATTGTTATTTTTGTTATTTATTCATTTTTATTTGTACTTTTTTTGCGCCGCATTCGCATGTTTTATCGTTGGGTTTAAAAAAGGTAGTGGTCGAACTGCACTTGGGCTCAAAAAAATATTTTAATAAAATTAACATGCATTTGAAGGGCTTTTTTCTTTGCTGAATTTGAAACCATTCTCCGAGGTAAATTAAGTGGTTCTTCGTGAATATGTATCAAATCAGACCGAAAAATTTACTTTAGAAAATTCATCTAGATATAGTTTTGAAAGACAACCGCGATAGGTACCACGCCATTGAACACCATCATTTACACATTTTTCTTCACAATATTTTTAACGGGTTTTCCATTTTAATTTTTTTTTTTTTTTGAACGAGTGCAGGTCGACCATTACCTTTTTTCAATCCAAGTGCATTTGTAGGTAATAAGTGCGATTCGACTATCCCGGCAATGCGACAACACGGATTGTGGTCGCTTGCATTGTTTGGTTTAGTTAAATTTTTTGAACCCAACGGGTCGGGCTGTGGGTACGGTACAGCCGCGGGGAAAACCTAGCTGTGGGTCCGTAAAATAAAAAAAAAACTGTGTCACTATTTTGGAGTTCCCACCTGAATACATTTTTTGTCCGTATAACGTACATTTCGCCGTAGTCGATGCGAATATTATTTCGTCGTTCTACGATTTAGTCGTAATTTATGCGTGATTTTCGTGGAACTCAATACCACACGGTGCCGTCGGTCGGCGAAATAATATTATTATATTTTCGTATGGTGGCGTTAAGGAATAAATTAGATACGTGCTCGGGACAGTTAGGTTATTATAGTTACATCAGTCGTGGATTTTGGAATTGAGCTATCCCTGTTGGGCCGTACGAGTTCCGAAGAAAAATAAATGTACGTATCGAATTGCGGCGTCGCGGTTTTTAAATCGAGCATTTTTAAACCGATTTCATATATGTTGGAGAAATATTTGCAGATTTATGGTCGGAGGTATGCACAGGTATATAGGTAACTAATTATTACAGTTGTAAATAAATATTGTGAGCAATGTGCGGGTTCTCCCCCCCCCCTCAGACACGAATTGTTATTCACAATGATGAACAGCTTCATAATTTTAAAAATTCTGATACATACTGTAAAGGGCTACATGACATAAGCGCCAAAGGTACAAAAATGACCTATCATTTGCGCCAAAATTTGTATGACATAAGCGCCAATCTAATATTGTATACCTGTTGTACTTAACACATGGCATAAGCGCCAAAGGTATAATAATGACCTATCATTTGCGCCAAATTTAATATTTTATTTCATATAATATATTACATTAAAAAAATGTTCAATAATAAATTGTTAAAATATAATATGAGTATAGGTATGTATACATGCAATAAATATAAATTTAATAAATTGGTTGAGTTTTTGTAAAATAATACATTTATCGATTAAGATTAAACGTTTGGAGTTTTTGATCGATATAGTTCTAATTATAATATTATCTGTTATTTAATATCTTTTAACCGTAGCACCAGTGGCGGCTCGTGGTGTTCAAAGTAGGCGGTGTGTAATTATTGCAAAAGTTTATTTTAAAAAAATTAGTCTGTTTTAAGCATAAATGTAATTAGTAAAATATTTATTAGCATTTTTAATTTTGAGATTATACAGTTTTAGAAAATAATATTAAGTACTTTAAAAAATATTAATTCGGAGTATAATAATAATTGTCGTTTGTTTGTTTTTAAAATTTAATTTTTTTATATAATAAATACAGTTAAACAGATATTTGTTAAAATTAATTTATTATTATACATAAATGCATTATTATTATACATTTTCACTATTATATCTAATTAATATATGTGGTGAGCTCACACTTGCACACCTAGGCACGAGCCGCCACTGCGTAGCACACAGGTACCTAGAATTTTGGCGCTTATATACGATACGATTTTGGCGTTTTTGTAAAATACGATTTTTTTTCTCATCTCATTTTGGCGCTTATGTATTATACGATTTTGGCTCTTTTGTAAGGTACGATTTTTTTTTTCTTATCACATTTTGGCGCTTATGTCTTTCACCGCTGTAAAGAAGGGTCAGTCGGGTCAGATATTAATCAATAGACCTTTAAAGACTTTTTACTCACAAATAATTGTTAAGCAACTACCTGTTTACACAAAGATTTATCGAAATAGTTTATTAGAATATTATGTTAAAAGAATTTCATCGTTTTTATTTCCAATGTTTACTATTTGACAAGGCACTATAGAAATCGTAAGTTTTTACAATTATTATACACCACCAGGGTCCAGGGGCGGACAGCTTAGGGCGGTGAAAATCAAGGCTGTTTTTATAAATTTGACCTGAAAATAAAATAGAATGTTATAATTACTCCAAAATGTGGGCTGAATTTTCCGTTTCCCCGAGGCCGGCCGATTTTTATTCAAAGTCCGCTCCTGTTATAAAAAACTTAATGGTTTTGTAAGACCAAAATGAGGCAGTTACGAAGTTTGGTAACGAAATTCTTGAGGTATTTCAAACTAAAATATTTACAGGGTTATGGGGCTTGTGGTTTCTTGTTAATTTTGAACAAAAAAAAAAAAAAAAAACCGTATCCACTGTTTTGGATCTTATATACGAAATGTATTTTCATTTTCGAATAAAAGTATTGTAATAATTGTTATCGTCAATTATGAGAAAAATCACACATCTAATTTCCCGCGTAAACAATACTGGACAATTTACAAAAATCCATCCACGTAATATCACTTATATTGTAATAAAAATGTAAACTCAACGATGTCTTACCAAACGGGTGTCTACGGTCTACGATATATTGTGTTCATAAAAAAATAAAAACACATCCACAAAAATATTATATTCATAACCGCGAAGAGTGCCTATAGCACAATATCGGTAAAAACGTGGGATCGTGAGGACCTGTACAGTAAAAATCGCTTAGAGAGTACTTTAAATTCCGATTGCGTGGACCGCGACTTTTCGTATTATCTGAAATTGAAAAACGTGGCCCACGTTATTTTCTGTAATCCGAATGCATTCGTTTAAGTACGATGTTTAATATCATTTCGATCCGGTAATACTTTCGTGGTATTGTTTCGACCACGATGACAATCTGACCCGTGCGAAACGTATATTTATATAGCCGATGGCGCATACAGTGTGTTTGCAAACAGGTGGCCGATACTTAGGACCTGCGACGATTTAATTGCAATCGATTTTGCTACGAACACAACACATTTGACGGTGTGGGCATTGCAAATGACTTAATGCTGACAGGCACTTAATGAACTGTCCCGATCGATCTTAATATTACAGTTTATTTGATAATATGATATGATATACGTATAATACAGGCACAATAATATTGTACAATCGTAACGTACGACGGAGATTCACAGGACGTGCTCAAGTATTCACGTCCTTTTTTTCCTTAAAATATTATACCGTTGCTATATTAAAATTCCGGCAATTTAGATGTGTTTGGCGTAGGTGATTTTTTTCAAATTCGAACCACCCTTCTCTGTCGAACATAATAATAATATAAATTGAACGTACAGTTTTTTTGACACACCTATACGTCGAAATTCAAACGATTACCTACCTATAGTTTTTGATTCGTTAAACTTTATATTTTATATTCCTCGTGCCAAGGACAATAATCCTCTATTATTATGGCTTTACATAAAAAATAGAATATGGATATTATTTCATTCAGTCTATAAAGTATATTATACTTGCTATAATTAGTTATTACGCTCGAACAATCCTTAAGACTTATAAAATTATAGTATACCTACTATTATTTCTACCGTAACACTCTATGTTGAAAGTCGAATAAGCGCTATTATTGCCGAGGCAGGTCTCCGTGAAGTTTAACGACTCAGAAACAAATCATACGAATTTTATTTACGCACATCAAATTTTTTTCTAAAATACAACTCTTTCAAGTGGCATGAAAAATAAACGTTTTTGAAAGCATGGTTTTTAAGACTTTATAATAATGCCGGGTCGCATGAAAAATGTACTCGTTTAATGGTTCAATAAAATTTAATGGACCAATCACGGGCTACTAAATCATGTTTAAGGGACCTCGAGCTCACTATTATATCGATTCGTTAAGTTTCTACAGAGACTGTTCACGCGACCCGGCAGTACTTACGTATGCGCAAAGTGCAGAGTTTGAAATACCAAAAATCAGAATTTGAAAAAACAAATAAAAAAAAAAATTTGGCCTGCAATGGGTCTGGGAAATCACCCTGTACACTATAATGCTCACCCTCCGCGTAGTATCGATGTTGTACATAAAAAAATGTATGCGTTTGATATGTACACGGATAAGAATGAAATAGGTACTATACTTACACTCTGACAATCTTTTAATAATATTCAAAAGGTCGGCGTCGTTTTAAAAATGTATTCGAAACTCGTTTTAAGTACAGAAAAAAAAAAAAACAAGTCCGACAGCGTGAACAATAGTATATTTGAATAAACAACGACTGCACGTCATCTCATATTAGAAATTCGATCTAATATACATTTTGCGGAGAGCATAATTCTAGCCATATTATATTCGTGTATTTATAAATGTTTTTTATTAATTGTTTAAACCAAACCAGTATTTGATGATCAAGCGGCATTATATGATAATATTATGTATGTTATAGGTGTACCTGCCACTGCAGATTTGCATGTTTATAATTTCTAAAATGAAATACCCCATACGTATGTGGAATGACTTTTTGAACATTTTTCGAAATCACGTTTATTTCGTATTTTAAAATATGATATTCGATTAATTCTCCACTAAATATTTATTCTTTTAATCACGCGTGTTTGTTTTATTTCACGATTTTCGTGTTGATATTAATTATTGTTTGTACACTATTCAATCGATGGTTTAACTACGGTGTAACGATTTATCGTTAAAACTCGATTAAGCCGATAAAAAAAAAAAAAAAAACAAAACAAAAACAAAGCATCTCCATTTCCCGCTTTCTAGACATTATGTCGACGGCACGTTGAAATTCTTCCCACGGGTCGTTTAAAGCAGCAATTAAAAATGTCCTTTTATCTTTAATTCTTCTACCTAGCCATATTTATTCACATAATTCTGATGAACACCAACCGTGGATATAGTATACAATGTAGTGTGATTCCATCAATCAACATTTGCCGTTTCGAACGAACGTGCTTTAACACATCAATCCTTCAATAAATACAATTTATTATACTAGGATTTAGATGTCTCAAGAATGTCAAACACCTCAAGGTTTAATGAGATTACTCGCTGTGTCATAATGTTCAACAATATTAATGTGAGCGCTTTTATAACAACAATAACAATAACAATAATAATAATAATAATAATAATAATAATAATTTTCTCACCTAAAAATCAATACGAAACTAAAATGTTTAAATTTATATAGTATAAGTCTAGTATATATTACTATAGTGAGGCATATAATATTTGAAAATAATACACGAGTAAACGATATAAACTTAAATTCACAAAAAAAACAATTTAAATTAGGCAATTAACTAAAATAAATAAACATAAAATATATGATGATTAGTCATATTTTGATATCCGTACAATATCGACATTCAACAAGTATAATATTACACAATTAAATATGAAAATTATAAAAACATTTTATATAGGCACATCCAAGGGCGTAAGCAGCGAGTGAGTGAGTATTGGCAGTTATTCCCCCCCCCCCTTGAACAGTTTTTGCGTCAATTATCACAACCTCCGTGAGTTTGGTATCGTGATAAGTTGCTGATAGTTAGAACTAACTTTTTTATCATTATTTTGGACTTTTTTCTGATTTATACTTGGCAACACGATTGATAATTCTGTGAATTCCACATTATTTAAAATATTTAGCCTCGATGTAGTTGCCAAAATATTAAAATAATTTGGTTGTTTTTGCATTATTTATATCTGTCACATTTATTTTATAGAAGCTTGAAAAATTCAATCTTATAAAAATTATCAAATTATCAAATCAACGGTGACATTTTGTTTATAAAAAAATGCGATATTTTAATTTAAATCTGCACTTCAATCAATTAAAATGTACGACTAAGTCTTAACTAAATTTACGTATTATAATTTACAATTCATAAACAATATTTTACATTCTCTGTCTATATGATTGAAACGTGGCACAAACTATATGTCGTATGAATAATCAGATAGCGAGACAAAAATTGAAATATAAAAATATTTCCCCCCCCCCACCCCCCTTTATTATACCAACTACAAAGTCTACATATTGTGGGTGAAATACATTTTGATAAGCACCTGCACATCATACATACCTATGTATTTTGAGCACCGAGCTCGACGCAATCTTGATTGCACGTGTGACCGGAGAGATAAGCATTTTTTTTACGAGATAAAAAATTATGCAGTCTGCAGCAGTGTCGGTCAGAGATAGCGAACCTATGACCACGCGTGTCTCGGAGCGACACGCTCACACTATTTTAATGACACACACAAATGTGTAAAAATTTGATAATATTTAAGTTTTTGAAAAAAAAATCGAAGGATTGGCTATTATAGGCGAGTTGCGGTCAAATTGTATCACTAATAAGTTTATTGCGGCCCGGAAAATTTATTTGTTTTGTGCCGGCAGTATCGGTAAAGTATGAGTTGGTGGAAGAAAATTCAGAGTTTAGGACCCACGAAAATGTATAACACAAATAATACTGCAGATGATGAAAGCTATTATTTAAAACTTTTTTTTCGGTTTCCCATTTTTTGGATGTTGACAACGTCATTGATTGTTTCACTTATGACTACATTTTAGCAATACTGCCCGCTATAGACGACCGGGTTGTACAATTTACCGACTGTGTTTTCGAAAACTATATATCCCCGGAAGCCATGTTTCTCCCAAATATTTGGGCACAGTTTTCTGCTGGCTGTACCACTAACGGCTGTGAAAGTTTTCATTCACACCTAAATTCATCTTCCTGCTCTAGTCATCCTAACGTCTATATAATTTTATTTTATTATTGATGTGTTAGTAGAAATTCAATCAGAGACGTATATCGAATGTATATAGAAGCAACGGAATAAAAACAATAAGAAAACAAGAGGAAAAGGAAAAATTTATAAGGCGCAACAGACGAAAAAGCTAGAACAAAAAGAAACGGAGCAGTTTGATTTCGTTAAGTCATCAGGTTGATACCGAGTTGCGGTCGAGATTATAACAAGTAAAAAAAAAAATCCGAGTTGGATCAAAACAGGTAAAATATCAAAATAAGTAAAAATCCTAGTTGCGGTAAAAAAATATGATTAATAATTATTATGTTTTAAATATTGACAAAGTTACATATTATTATGCTAAATACAAAAATTAAACGATCAGAATACGTTACGTCAAACTACAAATTTATAGTTAGTTAGTTTATAGTTACAGTTATTTGTGTTAGTTACTCATATTTGTATGATACATATTTCACAATTTTTATTAGTGCAACTCCAAGACATTTCTCCTGTATTAAGAATACGGTACTCTCTAAATTTAAAATTATTTAATACAAGCAAAATTTTCCCTTTTTCACTGTACATTACAGATAGTTGTGGCATTTTAACGTGTTGATACAAAAACGTCTTGCAATAGACTAAACGATATAACGTTGACTTACGTTGACGTACGATAACATTGTGGATAAAGCTGGCGCCTCGTATCATAATAATTGGTGTAATAATACGTGAAAATAATAAATTACAAAATTTTGCTAAAAAAGGATACTGATATAGGTACTGAATACTGCTTCACCGTTAGATCGTGAAAATTATTGACGTGAAAATTGGATAAGAGCATCAGATAATCGATAACCGGATACTGACCGCAATTAAGACGTTAATTTTAGCTTCAATATTATTAAGACCGCAATATTCGTCTGTTGCGACCGCAACTAGGACAATACCAGTCATCAGACGAGTTTTGAGTTTTTGTCCAACCAATGATATAAAAAAATTAATTTTACCATAAACAACAATAAATTTTGACATTTTGACATAAATAATAATATATAGTAAAAAATAAAAAAAAACAAATCTTTTTTAGGAGACGACTCAGCCAACCTCGCGGGGTGTCTTCTGGGTAACGCCGATGGGATGATATGAAGTGATATTAATAAAATGTGGCCGCAACTCGTACTCAATTTAGGGATCAACTCGCCAACACCGGAAGGATTACCGAACTAGTTGACACGCGGGGAAAACAAAATCCAACCACAATTTATTGTTATTTGACACGCCGGCACAAAAAGGTTCGCCATCCCTGGTTTAGGTTACGACTAGAGTTGAGATGCTGATTACTTTTGCATTTTTTTCCCTTTAATTCTATACAATTTGCTATCGTGACTGGAAATTTGTTTCATGCTCCCTAGATGCAGAATATTCTAATTTTATTTTGCACTTTTAGCTATAAACGCAATTTTTTAACGTCGTTTTTCAACATGTTTAAGTCGTTTTTCATCTTTTAGGACATTTTTTGTAGTTTTTGTACAATGTAGGACATTACTCACAAATTTTAGATTAGAACAAGTGGTAAACCCAAATTCAATTTGTTGTTAATAGTCTTTTATAGAATGCTTAAAATGTAAATGTATACCATTGTTTATTGATATTATAATTTATAATTCATATTTTAAATAACTATTACACCCGTATCTCTAATAAAAATTATTATTTATAAATACATTTTTTCCGCTTACTTAATTAGTTCTTTAGATCATTTTTAAGGTAAATTTTTGAAGTTTTCAGGGCATTTTCGCACTTTTTTTAGGGAATTTTTGTGTGTTTTTTAGGCCATCAACATCCTAACTATCTAGTTCTGATAGTATATTGCCGTAATGTCGACAATATCGTGTACCCGGTATGCGGTAAAGGCGGGTAAGCGCGCAGATATTCTAAAATTGTTCACCTCCGCAACAGTTGCAGGTCGGATGAGACATTATTTGACAATATTAGACACACGATTCGTGAAATCCTAAGCCGTATAGGCACACCTCAAAACATTTCAATTCGGAAACACATTTCAATGTGTATAGAAAAACACGTGCAAATATGCATTCCTTGCATGCGGTTCGTATACGGGAATATCAGAAAATTATTATTATTAATTTTTTCACTTGACATCATAAAATATGAGTTGTTCGCGAAACCGTCGGGACTTGCAGATCATATTTTATGACGTCCGTTCTCCAAGACCGCCGCGTTAAATTATTCGAGAATTCTAAAGACCGTTTTGCGGTTATTGTATTTTAGTACTTTGATTTTTTTTTTTTGAGCGGGAAAGGGGTCGATAGGCGAGCTCGGGGGCGTGACTTTAGACTCGGAAGACTATTTAGACATCGGCGTTTTTAAGAAACCGAGGAAGTCGCTCCGCTGTATAGTTTCAGGTGTCAAGTGTTGACTTTATTGAGCAGTCACCTGAGCTAGGTCACTATATACATTGGATGTGTCAATTTTAATAATAAATCAATAATCTTTCTGCGATTTTGTGTCATCCTATGTTTGAATATTTCTAAGAATAATTTGTTACATTAGTATGAGTAATTTGTTCTCCTTTATTTGTCAGGATATGGTGGGTTAGGTTATTTTTGTGGAAAAAAAATTGTGCCAACAACACAATACCTATTTATTTTTGATACATTTTATAAATCGCTTTTAGCACAATTTATGAGGATCTCGTTTTAAATGTTCGTGTTTTTCCGTACGTATTTTTTTTTTTATCGATGTATATAAATCAAACTGAAAAAAATCACGAAAGGACGTCATAGGTAGTCTGCAACCGCCGTAGTCGTGTCACCACTAAAAAGAACCCCTATCGCCACACATCACATTTTGGGCCCCCGTAATAATATAAAATAATCAAATATAATCAAATCAAAATTTCAAAAATTACAAATTAATTTCGACGCACCCCTAAAGTAGCCGGGCCCCTGTATTCCAGGTCAACGGCCTCTAAACACCCGATGGGCGACTTCGCAGACAAAAAAAATATTAGTATTATACTACGCGACGATATTATGTCATCATACTATAAACAAAACAATATAGTATAAATAACAGTAAAACAATAAAGCCGTCGCCATGCAATATAATAGGTGCAATCATTGATACGATATATATCATTATGACGAGGTTATGGGGTGGGTATGATTGTGGGTGGGTATGCGTTATATCGTGCAGTGGGGACGGTAAAACAAAGACGACGACGACGACGATTCGAACATAATAATTAAATAATAATAATACATATCATCGCCGAAAATAGACCGGTACACGTGGTACCGCGATTTACATAATATTGCCAATTATAATGTAATTGTTATACTTAAGTAGGTACGGTGATTCCATTGTCATCCGCAGCCCCTCGAACACTAGACTACAGTTATATAATTATTAAATCATAAGTATTCCCGTGTTTTCGTTGCTTAACGCATACCTCGTTACAATGTAACGTGATGTCACTTTGATCACCAGGAAATTAATTGTTCAGGAATAATAAATATTTTTCTTTAAACCGTGCCAATTCGAATTATTCGATATTCATCTGTTCAATCCGTCCGATTTACATTAATCAGCTGCCGGGTAGGCTAGTGAATTGTAAATAATCGAGATTTATCAAAATGTTAACATTAATCGTGTCTTTTTTATTTTTTCATCACTGCAATATTATCTCAAATTAAAATCGAAAAAACGAGTATATTTTTTTTAAGTTTAAGTTTTATTTTACGAGCTTTGAGCTCTGCGAACTCGGTAAGGTATTGTCCTAGTTGCGGTCGCAATAGACGAATATTGCGGTCTTAATAATATTGAAGCTAAAATTAACGTCTTAATTGCGGTCAGTATCCGGTTATCGATTATCTGATGCTCTTATCCAATTTTCACGTCAATAATTTTCACGATCTAACGGTGAAGCAGTATTCAGTACCTATATCAGTATCCTTTTTTAGCAAAATTTTGTAATTTATTATTTTCACGTATTATTACACCAATTATTATGATACGAAGCGCCAGCTTTATCCACAATGTTGTCGTACGTCAACGTAAGTCAACGTTATATCGTTTAGTCTATTGCAAGACGTTTTTGTATCAACACGTTAAAATGAGACAACTATCTGTAATGTACAGTGAAAAAGGGAAAATTTTGCTTGTATTAAATAATTTTAAATTTAGAGAGTACCGTATTCTTAATACAGGAGAAATGTCTTGGAGTTGCACTAATA
>NW_019101482.1:216293-225951 GCF_001856785.1 Myzus persicae | reverse complement strand
ATTATATTATTATGCTTGTGAGTCCAATATCCATGAATGTTGGTTTATTTTTGTCAGTTTAAAACAATAATTATTTTTCATACTTTGTACACAATTCAACGAAACGGGTATCAGCTAATGAGACCCTCATCATTCGGTGGTGGCCGGCGGGTAGCAGGGATAAATGTTTTTGCTTTTGCTATTATTAGTCGTTCTTACAATCTTACCTACTACATGCCCATTACATATTTCTATTTTTGGGTTTTCTCATTGTTTACGATGTAAAACTCCAGACTAACAATGAATATTAATAAATATTAAAATCATGGTATTATAATACATATTACTAAACGTGTTTTCTATGTAATGGATGAAAAATATAAAAATGTAAAAATAAAAAATATTTTAAATTTTCAAATTTTTTTTTAGTGCATTTAAATAAATTATCTAGATAAGTACTCAAAGATAACTAGAATTTTATCTAGATGAAGATAAAGATAACTGACTAGAAACTTATCTAGATAAGATAAAAGATAAATAATTTTTATCTAGATAACTTATCTAGATAAATTTATCTAGATATTTCCCAACACTGCTACCCACCCACTACGAAAACTTTAAAGGTATAGCAGTCGACACACTTTGTATGGGCGCCACTGGATCACTATAATAAATTAAATATTTTCGATGACTATAATATACACTTGGTATTTTCAGATTACTATATATAATTTATATATTTGGCAACGTTGCTTGGAATTATAAAAACTAAGAGTTCCCAATCGTAACAGTGAAAAAGATCTCGAAATCCGAAGAATGAAGTTATCAATTGTATTTTTACCATGTTTTATGCTGAATAATTTTGTCATTAGATAATATTTTCAACGCCAAAGTATAAAATACAGAATATTATGTTCTTAACTTTATGTTTGGTAACAGGCCAATTCACTCCGATAAAATTATGCTAAATGTCGCGAATCTGTCAGAGAGAGAAATCAAACTGATCGCACTACTGCGCAGACATCTTCTTGAGCCAATCCCATTTTATCACGGATATAAATCTTCAAATTCGTAATTATATTATAAAGAATTGTGGAATTTATTTTAATTATTATGTCAGTAAATTTATCACTGAGGCAATGTCGATAAAAAAAATTACTGAAATTTATTTGAAAATGTGTAATCGCACAAATTAAAAATATGCGTACCACCAATGTTAAAAAAAAAAAAAATGCCATTCCTAAAATTAATTTGCAAATTCAACTATTACCACCCCGAATGCTTGACCGAACATTTGTTTGAATGCATAATTGTATCGTTTAAATTGATAAGCAATAATAATAACCATTTTGAGGATTTCAGCCCACTTTTGGTTTTCCCACTCTGACCTACTTCTACGTGCAAGTGTACAACTTAGCATAATCTTTGTTCAGCCGAACCAATTGTGTGCTCGATATGGCTTTAATACCGTAGAGACAATTGTTACACTATCGCGACCAAAAGAAACAACGTTGTCTGTGTTTTAACGTTGGACTTTTTACTATACTTCAAAAATGTGTACGCAATTTAATGCAGTAGGTAAGGTTAGGTTAGGTTAGGTACTCATGTAAATTGTTACGATTTTAAAATTATTGTTCACCGTCAAAGAAAATTTGAAATACCGTAAAGAATAGTAATACTTAATTTTTTTATACTTTAAGTTTGATATAGGTCAGTTCGCTGCAATATCAGAGTCGACGACTCAAAATCGTTTCTGTTGAACGTATACGTTAACCATGGTCACGAGTGATGTGGGTCAAAGGGCGACCGAAAACCGATTGTGCCCCGATGGTACGATTCCTTTGTCATTGCACCTGCGTAGCTGCAATGAGTTGCGCATCAGGCTATTGGATTTATGTAAGTACGACGAGTGCACATGCACTCGGGGCCAAAAAATATAGTGGCCGCTCGTCATAATTCACACATCCTTATGACCGGATTGGCTGAAAATTTAGACCAGAAAAATTACAGTATGACGGGGTTTTTTTTTTTAGGAACTGGCCTATTTACAATTTAATATGATATACGTTCAACATCGTGTGAATACCTACGTAATTTTTCTCGCGACCACCCAAATCGCCTTTTCTTGACAGAAAACGTGCTCGAAGAGAAAATCGAAACATTCTTTTTCAAAAATCGATGTCATTAAAAAGAAAAATCGTTTCGAAGAAAACACACTTCGTTATAAAATCAATACACGTACATACATTCGTCGATGGGCCCAAAATATTGAAATACATTTTATACACGTCATGTTTAAGGTTTAAAATAAAATATAAAATGACCCATATATACTGCTATTTTGCTGCTGTGTATTATTCCAGCCAAAATTACATCCAAAATCGTGATGCGAGTACCTACCTATACGACAACACGCAGACACAAATAATTTGTGATCCAAGCACATCGGGCCATAGTTTTAATACCAGGATCGGGAACTTCTGATCATGACGAACACAATTTTAGTACAATTTTTTTTTAACTTATCACAACTGCTAACTGAAACAACAAATATTTACTTTTTATTTTATATTTTTTGCTTTTGTAAATTATATCAATAGTTTTTTTAATCATCTGCAGTATATTATGCTTGCATGTGAACGTTTAAAACCAAAGTTCAATAAACGCAAAAGACAATATAACGATCATGTCAATTTTATTGTCTGCGAATGGTTTTTTTTTTTTACGTCCATGTTCTAAGGTTCGCCAGAAATACAAATGGTTAAGTAATCAAAAAATAATAATAATAATAAATAATATGATATGTGGGTATGTTGTCATACTCGATATTATATTACCTACGTATCAATAACAACGGTCATCGGTCAATGGACGGACTCGGAGTTCAACGAAAAACGACGACGTAGCCAACTGACGAAAACATATTGTGATCGAGTCTAAGCTTAAAAAAAATTCGACTGCTCTTCCCATTATGATGCATATAACCAGGTTGGTATCCAATAGTGCCGTAACCACGATTTTGTGCATTCGATCGTTTTGCGCGTTCAACCGATTTGAATTTTCGCCGGATAGTCGCACAAACGTTACGACACAATGTAAAACCTAACCTGACGAATAACGAGAAGAGCGTTATCGATTTCTCGTTTTTCATAATATTTACCCACCCGCGGTAGGCACCTACCCATATGCGCGGATGGACTCCGACTCGATCACGACTCGACTCGCACAGAAGTAGTTTCCTGTATAATATGTCATCGAAATGTTCTGAATACTACTACTACTACTACCGCCACTATACTAATAGTTACTATTTTTAAGCATAAAAAAAATTTATAAGTACCTAGCTATAACCTTAGTGATTTAGATGGTATAGAAAAAATTTAGGTGGTCGTGAATTTTTGTTGTGTTTTGTTATTCTCAACATGTGGGCGTGTCCAGACGACCTCCGTGGCTGGTGAGCTTTCCGTGTAGCGTAACTACAACATGAAGACCTGTCGCTTTTCGTGAAAATATTTTGACATCTACTTGTTTGTCTTGTCGAGAAAAATGCTAGTGCATTGGGTAAACCGCGTATGTTATTTGAGTTTGAAATTAGATTCTCACCAATTGAAAATCGAACACGGAAAAAAAAACACAATGGAATTACTATCGGTTAAAAATCAATCGGATTGAACGATGTTAAATTTACAAGTTTACGATATTGTTGTGCATATATTATAATAAGTGTATCAGATGAAAATACATACGAAATTTAAAAATGTTCAAAAATCTATTTGTAATTTTTCGTTCAAACAAAAAACGAGACAACGATAGGTACACGAGTACCTGCAATATAACGAGTGTCATTATTGTTGCACCAACACGTTTGAACTCGTTTGTGACGAGGTAACACAAATGGCTATAGGTTGAAAATCATTCACCAGACCCGGTATACTATATTATATATTGGCGTATAATTTTATCACAATATTGAACATCAGATAATCGCTTTTAATATTTCAGTACAAACGATCGCGGTGGCGGAAATCCCCTCCAATATTTCGATGGGGAGGCAACTGCCCTCCCGCGTGTAGACACGCCCGTGATCCTCAAGTCGCATACAACATCACACGACACGATGATGCTCGGCCGACTGAGAACAATTATAGTTCTCGTTCGATCCATAACTAAGCCCGATTAATCCGTACCTACGAAAAATATGAAAATTTGGATTGCAACATGTAGTGGAAAACATAATAAATCACACGCATGTCGACGTCTGCTGCAACTGATACCAAAGTCCGTCAGATCAATATTGTCTGTAGAAGAGTTTTCGTGATTATTGTCTACGTACCGTTTCCAAGCCGTTCATGCGACAGAATAAAATAATAATAATATGTTAACGTTGAAAATAACTTTTTTTTTTTAAATAACATTTTAATCTCGTCGACGTTTTCTCATAGTTTTGACGTTGAAATTCACAAGTATTCACTGCAATTTGTTGTATGCAATAATAGTTTATGTGCAGAGCTAGGATTTTGGTGACGTTTGCGTTTTTTTTTTTTCTCTAAGTGTTGTACAATTCTAATCAAAAACTAAATTCTTTTCGTAATAAAACAATTTAAAATATGTAATTTTTATTTTGCATTCTTTGTGTTAAATGAATTTTATTGCATTTTTACGTAATATTATAAATAAGCGTTTTTAATGTAGTGTGTTGTAATTTGTAAAGGTAATCCAAATTAGTACCTATGTAGGCAATTACCTACTCCAGTCCACTTATATTGAACAATTAATATAATTAATTGTCGATTTATCCGATAAGATTAAATATGCGACGAACCCACAACTATTTAGGCGTACAATATAGAAGCTTTAGTAGTGAATTCGACACGAACCTGTGTGGTTGGGCGAATGTAAGTTCCTACACGAGAGTAGCAGGTACACAAAAATACAAAATACATACGTTAGTTCCTACACGACGGAAAAAAAAGGTAGGTACTTATGTAGTTATGTAAGTTCCTACACGGTAAAAACCAGGTACGTATGTTGGTCACTGCGGAAAGGGTTAAATATGTATATTATACACAATTAAATATGTATATACGAATTAAAAAAAAAAAACAAATATATTATGATGATTAAAAAATATTATAATAAAAATCGTCATAGTGCATTTTCACGAATAAATATTGTATAATATATTATATTATGGTGATTAAAAAATATAATATATACAAATTAAAAATACATAAAATACGAAATTTTATATTTCATGAGGTTTATTTCTATAACTTAAAATCTTATATCATATTCGTATCGAATAATTTTGTTCGTTGTTTTAATCCGAAATTTGTTTATTTATGAAATCTTCTTTTTCCGCGTATTTTTACTGATCTTTGGTTTTTCGTTACTAATATTGTGGTTCTTGTTTTAATGTATGTGTCGACTTGTGTATAATATACGTATTTAACCCTTTTCCGCAGTGTAGGAACTAACATACGTACCTGTTTTTTTCCGTGTAGGAACTAACGTTTGTAATTGTTTACCTGCTACCCTCGTGTGGAAACTTACTATTCCCCGTATGTGGTTCTACCGATCTTAACTGCACGAAATGCCAAAAATTAAGTCGACGGTAGGAAGCCGTTTGCGTAGCTTTGCGAGCGAGTTTGGTGCCGACATTTTTTCAATACGGACGGTACGGAGCTTTTTTGTAAAGTTTGTAATGTTGCGGTCGCCTCAGAAAACATATTTACAATTCAACTGCACATCAGTGGAGATAATAATCATGCTCGTGGAATTCAACGAAAACTGAATGGAGTGAAACAAAACAATCAAGTATACTATTATCTAATTTCACCAATAAATTACATACAAATTACACGAATTATTATGTGTTTTAGTATCCGGATATTTCGTTTAAGGTTTGGTATTACAGTTATTGTTGACATTCGTGTGAAAATCATTTCAATCAACAGCAAACAATGGTTCGGAAGTTTTTTCTTTTCAACATATCCGTCAATTTGGTTTAGAAAAACTTAAAGATTATTATTTTTTTTAAAAGTGTCTGAATAAGTTACGCTGTGGTGTAAGTGAGGTGTCCAGGAAGTCACTAGCTGTTGTAGACAATGAATGTGTTCAATTTAAATTCAATAATTATTTTGTAAACGAAAGCGATTCCGAGCCAAGTGAATTGCACGATATTGTTGTGATTAATGTCTAATTAAATCACCGCGACTAAGGATTTTTAATATATATATTTTTTTCTTTAATTTTAATATTTTCCAACTGCTATTATAACACTTGTAAGGAACCTTGCATTAAACTGTCAAGTTTTTCGACCAAGCGAATAATATATTTTATCTTACAATTTTGGAATAAAAAACGAAACAAATTGAATAATTCAAATGTTTATAAATAACTCAACAGCACAAAAACACACATCATTGCTTAAAATGAATACATCCATCGCTCCGCTTGGAATCTAAAACAGTCAGAAATATCATTTTATATGCACATAGTGTAAATATATTCTTTTTTAAAATTATTTTACTATAGTTATTACATCAAACATTAAATTTAAAATTACTCGACACAGAAGTTTTTAAAATAATATCTTTTTTTTTTCGACCGACCCAAACTATGAGTAATCTTTGAATGGAAAACAACTAACAAGTACTTACGCTCTCAAATTACAATGATAAACGCACGACACAGTTGGTCATATTGCTGCCGTGCACTCATTAAATTATAATATTTTGCATTTGTCGACCATTTGAGTGCATTAACTGAATGAGTCAATAAAGCGAAAGACTGGCAAAAAAATTAAAAATATACTAATATGATTGACTTGAAAAATATTTATTGACATTTCATCTAGGTATTATGTAATTAAATGTATAATAATAAAAACGATAAATAGGTGTTTAATGGAAACAATTTTGTTTGATTAAAAATAGAGTAGTACCATATTGCAATAAGCTAGGTAGGCACTGACCTAATTATTTTTTTATAAAAATCCATAAAGAGATGATTGGATTTTCCCTCGGTCGGTTCAAAATAATCACATTAACCCGCGTCTGAATCGAATAGATGAACTTTTGGACTTCATGCGTTTGGGAAAAACACCATTTTACCCTCATAATAAAAGCAATGTGTTTGCGCTAGTTTCCTACATAATGTGTTCGAGCGAGTATGATACAATATGAAAGATAAAAGATACAATTTTAACAAGCACATGTCACGTGATATTAAAGTTTCAGAGTGCATAGAACGTATGGAGGTAAATTTTCCAGGAAAAAAATTTAAAAAACAAATATTTTTTTTTTAATTTCAATAATATTTTCACTCGGTTTTTAATAATTTAAATCATTTTTATTTTTAACCATCCACAGTAACATTTCACTTGCAAGCCGTTTCGATTGTAATGATATCTTAATAGAAAAGGTCGCCCGAACACATTACAATGTTTTGAAATTCGCCCAAACGCAAACCACCCGAATTGTTGTGTTGTGTTAAAATGTTAAATACGTGCAAATCGAGACGAGCCGTTCTGAGTCCAATAATGAGTCGATTACCAAACAGCGAGTCCTGCAGTAAGCGGCGATCACTGTACGGAATAATATGATATTATATAACTAACAGTGACTAAAACAATAAAATATTTAAAAAACAAAATTAACTCGGGGCGTTAGTTAATTGTGTGCACGAATCAGTATATCAACAGACAACGATAACTCGCGTGGGTAATATCGTGTTTTCACTAAAATTTCACTCGCTAGCGTTAAATAATAATTCGAATGTTTTTTTACCGAATTATCGTCACAATTATTGCTGAGTAGGTATTGCACGCGGTATCGCATTACTTATAATGAGTAATAATAATAATAGTAATAACACATTATTGCGATCATTCCGCAGGTGGGTGTTGTTCGGCGGTTCGTATAAACGAGCGTTTCGCGATAGTAATATTACAAACACTATATTATTATTGTGTCGGTTGAAAAATGAAGACGGCAAAAAACTCGAAAACGCAAAAAAAAAAACGCCCTTGAAACTGCGCAGAAATAATGTTATAGCGTTCCGCGAGCAGCAGTTTAACAAACGGCTGTAACCACAATAAAATAATATTATATAAATAAAATAAAAATTATTGTGTGACATTCGAGACACGTCGTGTAAAA
This sequence comes from Myzus persicae, assembly GCF_001856785.1. Classification (NCBI taxonomy): domain Eukaryota; kingdom Metazoa; phylum Arthropoda; class Insecta; order Hemiptera; family Aphididae; genus Myzus; species Myzus persicae. The sequence continues at coordinate 217,810 of NW_019101482.1, read as the reverse complement.
TATTATATTATTTCGTTTTTATCAGGCGCGGAAAAACACGAAATCGCATGGTGTTTTGAAAAAAAAAATTATTTCGTATACGCATGGTAATCTGATGCCTTCGGTTTTGATAAACGAGCCAACGACTATACGATTGTAATATCGTTATTATTATTATTATTATTATTATTATTACTATTTTAAAATAGCATCGAATCGCTGTTGGTCAATTTTTTTTTCTCTTTAGCTTAGCCGCCCGACCGACGCACTAGCACACTGCGCACAATTCTTTGCCGACGACGTTTACCGAGTAACGCATTACAAATGCAACGCTTTTTTCGGATTATCGTTTCGCAATGTTATGGGGAAAAATTGTGCTGTTTTCCGAGGAAATATTTTTACCATAGTCTCCTCGCCGCATGATGCGATACGTATGGGCTATGAGCGTGTGTTGTAGTTACACACTGGGGCTGGGATTTTAATGCCTTACAAAATAGTAAAAAAAAAAAATGCGAAAACGACTTTGAATTTATTACAAACAAATGTTTTTATATAAAAAATATACATATGACAGTGTATTTTTGTTTTTGTTTTTTTTTTAAATAGTATTATTATTTATTTGTTAGACTGGACTCGTTATCTAGGACTTCAATCGTTGTCCGATAATATATACATATTACGAATTACGAGTATACCAACTCAACTCTATAATCATGTTGGCTTGTAAGAATCTCAAAATACAATTTCACGTTCTCATATTTTGGTTCCAAAAACTCTAAAAAGCCCCGAAAAACTCAAAAATGACCTGAAATCGAAAAAAGTTTAAAAAATGCAAAACAAACTTTCTCGTTCAAAAGTACACAAAACAAATTCGTGACGATCGACCGTCGCCGGAGCCTGGATTTACTGATTTCGGGGCCGGGGACTTTGACTTTCGATGAGCTTCACCAGTACCCCTTGGGTTATATCGTAATAAATAATCAAATATATCATAAACATACGTTTTAACGTTGGTATAATATAATAGTCTTCTCTTCTATAGCTATATGTTGTTTTTTTATTATTATCGTTTCAGTCCACACGAAATTGGGGTCTGTTAAACACAATAGTACATATTATAATATTATATCGAATCGAAACGAGAACTGTCACGAACGGAGGACGGGTGACTTAGTCACCGAGGAATTCGACTAAATCTGCAGGGCCTGCAGAGCACCGCACTACAATATGTATAATAGCTTTGGAAAACCATACAGAGTGCATCGAAATCTCAGCCCTAAATCGATCGCGCATTATGACCTATGCGAACATTACAGTAATAGTGGGTTGATCGGAATACGCTCATAGTAATATCAGTTCTGCACCCCCCCCTCCCCCAGCGCGTGTCTCTTAAGTTTTCGTCGTCGTCGTCGTCGTCAAAGGTCAAACACTTTCGGCGTATCGATCAACCGCGGTATTTTTGTTTTCATTTTTCGTATTTGTTTTCCCGGGTCGCTTTATTCGACTCGCCTCTCCTCTCACCCCCCCCCCCCCCCCCC
>NW_019101482.1:192860-215050 GCF_001856785.1 Myzus persicae | reverse complement strand
GTAGGTTTAATATATTACTCGGGCGGCACTACTGAGTGCCCTACTGCCCTACCAGTGTACCTTTTTTACCACCAGTTTTTCGATGTTCTTGTACACACAGTAAGACATACTGTTTTTGTTACTCGTCTAAAGTTAATGATGTGTTAAAATCGTCCATTAATTCCACTGCCCTTTCTGGCAGTATCATTGATTATTGTTAGTGATTTTATTATATTTTTTGCATTCATGAAATCTGTATTTGATTCCGAAGATGTTGGATCGTATAATTTTAAGAATCCGTCGTCGATAAAATAGTTTCAAGCTACTCTGTGATAGAAACGCATCGATATTTTTCTCCGAAAAGATGATTGTTTATTATTTTATATTAGTTTTAATTTTTTTTAAATCTATTCAATAAACTATAAATATATTATATATATATGTGCTTCTTAGGTTTTGTTTTTTAACATTGACATTTTTAACACCTGTGCACAACGCACATATTGTAATTCATGTTGTAGTAGACATAATAATATATCGTTGTTTCGATACAGGCACCCAATCAACAAGGGAAAATATATTAATTATAATAATGATATCCAATCACGAACCGATATATTAATGATGCAATTTCACTTATATTTTTAGTCAATTAATTTTCATGCGTTGCTTTATAATTACTATTTGCATTGCGATTTTATACTTTACACCCGAAATAGGAAAACCAATATGATATATTTTAAATCTATTTTTTCAGTTTTCGTATTTGTACTTCAAACGCATTTTGCCATCTGGTATGCCCATCTACGAAAGTAAAGCGGTCGTCGGCCACCCGCACGACACGATACTATTATCATATTTGACATATTAGACATAATATTATTCCATCGTCGGGGCACTTACAGCCCTCGAATTCATCGAATTTTAAAATGCATGAACGCATAACAATACAACATTATACGCTAATCGATCGCCAAGTTTCGTGCGTAATAATATTATTGCAATCGTCTGTACGGAGCGTAATATTATTAGTAATCGATAATACTGCACATCAGGCCGATGGGTATAATATATTTATTTATACGAGCGAATGTACGAGTTTCTATACACGACACCCGGCGGGTAAAAAAAAAAAAACACTAGTAAAAAATAATAGTCGGTTCCTACGCGAATACAAAAATGACACCTGCGAGTTCCCACGGGGCAAACGAACACGAAATTCACACACACACACACACAACAGGTGTGACTATGCATGCATTCGCGAAAACTGCTGCTCTACCGATTTCGATAAGATTGCACGCTCGGCGCGCGCATGCGACTCGGTCCAACCACTCGGAACAATATTATTAGGACAGTCGGACGTGTAGGGAAAAAGAAATTCGAGATTTATACCGTGGAAATATCGTTGTCGTTCATAAACGGTCGCCATCGCGGATTGCGGCGGGGCCAATAACAGATCGAAATACTGTACAACAGTAATAGGAGAAAATATCAGTGTTTACCGCCATTATTCCGTCGTTTGAGTCGGTGGCAGATCCTGCACTATAACGTGCATTAGATCGTGTGTAAATGCGCATCATTATTTGATTGCCGACAAATCGTCGAGAACCATGATCCTGGTACATGAACCATGAGTACCGGCGATATTCGACGACTTCGGCTCTGTCGTCGCGGCTAAACGACGACCGCGTTAAAAATCTTTAGCGGACATTTTGACGGGGCGAGCCATGCCTCAGACGACGCCTCGATACTGCAAGTTTAGAGTTGGTATTTTCGACGGGCGACGAAGTGCACAGGATCAGCTATCTATATAGTTGTCAAACTGTATAATATTACATGTCACAAATTAATATATATTGCTATGTGAAGTGATATAGTGTATTGTCTTCTGCCGAGTATTAAAATATTAATCATATAGGTACCTACCTATATAGACCGTAAAAAATATAAAAGCATATAAGATGAGCAATTTTTTTTCTTACAATTATGAAATTTAAGATTTATGAAAACGAATCGGTGTATCGTGGTATTTCTAACTTATAACAATATTATACGAAATACGGAATCATATTAATATATTGAATTATAAAATGGGGTTAAAGTGAGTCCCCACACTGGACCTAGCAGGTGAAAAAAAAAAATACAAATATTAGTTCTTTCGCAGAAATTTAAACATATGTTGTAGGGGGCGGTTGTAAGCTCTGCCGATTTTCAAAACTAGTAAACCCTGCCCCGAAGGTGAACTCTGGCTTGTCAATATTTTGTCGGCCCCGAAGAAAATGTGTAAGCTCTCCCCCCGCAGTTGTTTTAAAATATTTCATTGCTACACTGCAGAGATTTTGATTATGGGTTTAATCGTATTACAATTGAAATCGTATTTCCGTTAATCATTATTATTATTGTTATTATATAATTGACTCATTTTAAATTAAATTTAAACGTATATTCGATTCATTCGATTTGATTTGTATTTTGACTATAATTCTAGCCCACGGCGGCGGGCAAAGCACTAAAAGTATTGATTTGTATTATTATTTAATTTACTTTTTTTTTAAATGCAATTTAGCATAGTCTCTCGTAAAGAATACTTTTATTTTTTATATTCGAAATACGTGTTCGAATACTCGAAGAACTATATTGTTCAACTATATTGTTTACAACTCGTAGAGCGCCTAAGTTTTAATAGAAAAATAATCAATTTTTTGTGTTTCAAAAGAGTAATTTTTAATGAACAAAACAATACAAAAAAAAAAAAAACATTTCAGAATACGCATTCGAATAATTTTTTCAAAAAGTATATCCAAAACATTAGTCGGATAAAAATAGAGCGTGTTTGAGTACTTTTATTTGAATAACCTACATTTATTCGAATACGTTACAAGACTGCGGTTTTTAGTAGCATACTGAAGTGAACCCGCGGGAGATAGTTTATACCGTCCAGATAGTCCGGACTGCAGGTCGTTGAAATCGGGAGGGTCGGGAAGGTCGGCCTTTGTAAATTCCTAAAAGGCAAACAAAAAATGTACGTCCGTCGGTATTCCCACACGAACGTAAAAATGAGATGTGTAGGTATTCCAACCTGTATGGTGAAAAAAATAAAAAAGGCGCGTCGTTCGGTTGATGAAATGAATGTTGGCTCGCACGCGGCGGAACAAAATTAACGCAGGTAGGTATATATTATGTGTGTAAGTATATTATACTGTTACAGAGTGAAAAACAGTTCGAACACGTTAGTAAGTGCACCATGCTCGTGGTACATTATGGACGAGGTCGGGGTGGGCAAATTATTTTGGCGCCAAGAATAATAATATTACCCTTTTGGCCTTTTCTATTCTCTTTCCGGCGGGCCATGGAGTCGCGAAGAAATAGTAGGTACACAAAAAATGAACTATATTGAATTACGTTTGTCGTTCGACGAGTCGCGATGTTATTTTTTATTGTTGAAAATGAAAACAATATTTTTACAACACGACATGATAATGTTTGAATTGTTGGCGTGCCATCGACATTTTTTCGGCACGAGTGTCGCGGACTTGCCATACCCGGATTATTAGGTGTTTTTACATATTTTGTCGTTAAACTTTATTGCATAATACGTTTAATGTATACTCGAACTGAGCACAATATAGTACGTATAACACTGTCATTATCGTTGTATGATGATGATGTGTTAAAAAAAAAATAATAATAATAATAATAATAAAAATCGCGTGCCTGTGAGATTTCATAAATAAATAGAATACGATGATAAAATATTAACGAAAGTCGCTCTTTTTCCCCGGAACTTGCACACACGATTTTCCCGCCTTGTAGAAACTGACGGACGGTCATTTTTTTACCGGATGTCATCGTTCAATACCGCACACTTGTAACATTCACAACCGCACATTTTACACCGTTCAATACCGTATACACTGCGCGTCTGGTTGACTGTTGAAAATTAAACGTTTAACAATAATTATTGTCTTGAAAACAATTTGTCGTGAAAACACTTAAATGCCTATTGCAGGCATGCGATTTTATGGTTTTAATATTTATTTGAAATAATTCAAAATATAGGTAATAATGTGGATCAAAACGAGGGATAAGGCATAAGGCTACACGTCCCAAAAAATCATTCCGCAAAAATGCCATTCTTTTATTTTGTGATTCTTTTAAACATTATCATTGCCAAATAGATTTATACTCCGGAAAAAAATGTTTTCCTCGGTTTCGTATGGATATCTTCTCGATTTCTATATTATGCGAGCCCAAACTTCAGAGTATGAATAGTATAGTGTAGATATGACTTGGATCGGGACAAATGTGCATCCTATATAGTGTTTTCCGATTTTCTTTCAAACGCATTTCATTGCCAGTGAAATGATCACATAAAATAATATTTAAATAGTAGAATGTACAATGATTGCGATTGACGTTTGACGGCACGTCGAATTCCTTTCGAAACGATTTCTCTGTTTTCGTCGTTACGTTGAATTTTAGATAAATTTGTGAGGTTTTCGATTTTGGAAAAACCATAGCGGGAGTCTATGTACAAAAAGTGTGCGGACTTGAACGATGACCATATTCGTCTCTCGAAAGTGTGCGGCCTCCGATTTTACCGTGTAGAAACTCGGGTAAGACATAATTTTTTCCGCCGTGTGGAAACTCGCACGTCTCACTTTTATATTCGTGATGTAGGAATCACACATCACTAGAGTTAGGATGTTGATGACCTAAAAAACACACAAAAATGCCCTAAAAAAAATGCAAAAAAGCCCTAAAAAAGTGCAAAAATGCTCTGAAAACTTCAAAAAATGACCTTAAAAATTATCTAAAATACTAATTAAGTAAGTGAAAAAACTTATTTATAAATAATAATTTTTATTGGAGATATGGGTATAATAATGGGTGTAATAGTAATTTAAAATATGAATTATAAATATATTAAGCATTTAAATAATTCAATACATAACAATCAAAGAGTAAATCTTATCGGAACGCGATAAATGTAATCACAACATAAACCCCACAATAATAATATTAAAATTATTTTTTACTAATAGTCCAAATCCAAAGTTAGATTTTAAATAAATTAAATTTGTTTCCAAACTTGGGTGTAACATTTGCCCTAAAATCTATAATTTGTGAAAAATGCCCTAAAAGATGAAAAAATGACTTAAAAATGTTGAAAAATGACGTTAAAAAACGCAAAAAAATGCAAAATAAAATTAGAATATTCTGCATCAAGGGAGCATGAAACAAATTTATATAGCTAGGATAGCATTGTACAGAATAAAAGGAAAAAAAATGCAAAAGTCATCAACATCCTAACTCTACACATCACATTTGTAGGAACTTACCTGTGTGTAATATTGTTTACCTGCTACTTAGAGCACTTATGCAATTGTTTGGCTGTTGCTCTCGTGTAGGAACTCATGGCGTTGCCCATGAAATGTAATTAATAATTGATTCGCGAGACCAAAAAATGACGTCCAGACAGATTTACATAATTGTCATTCTTTTGTGATTGTATTACTCGTTTTGTTAATTATTTTTTCCCGCCTTACTTATTATTATTCGGTTTTTGTTCTCCCTTTTTATGTTTTATAATCTTCGATGTTATATTTGTTTTCGTATTATTTTTACTATCAATTTATAATATTGTCGTATATATACACATATATATATATATAGGTATGTATACATATAATTTTTACTGTTTTTCATTTAAATAGATGTAAGTCCACAATAATTGTAATGACTAGAGTTGGGATGTTGATGACTTTTGCATTCTTTTCCTTTGATTATATACAATATAATATATTACTTATACTATCCTTAATTCCTAACCAAAAATTTGTTTCATGTTCTCTAGATGCAGAATATTCTAATTTTATTTCACATTTTTTTTGCATTTTTAGATATTTTTAGCCATAAATGCATTTTGTTTGTTTTTTAACGTCATTGTTTAATATTTTTAAGTCATTTTTTTCACCTTTCAGGTCATTTGTTATAGTTTTTGTACAATATGGGGCATATTCCTCAAACTTTAGATTAGAGCAATTGTGAAACGCAAGTTTAATTTATTTTTAATAATTTTGTGTAATGGTTGAAATGTAAATGTATACCTACTATTGTTTATTAATATTACAATTTATAATTCATTTTTTAAATTACTATTATACTCCCATTATTATACTCATATCTGTAATAAAAATTATTATTTATAAATACATTTTTTCTCACTTGCTTAGTTAGTTTTTTAGATTGTTCAGAAGGTAATTTTTGCATTTTTTGTGCGTTTTTTAGGTCATCAGCATCCCAACTCTAGTAATGACTGTATACATCACTATAATTGTTATCGGGTTAAACCCGTTTGAATTGATAGTATAAAATAAATAGATAAATAAATAAATCGTTATACATCTTTTCTACCGTTTAGGTACTTGCACACGCACCTTTTTTTTTTTTTTTACTGTGTGTGAACTTTAGGGCGATTGTAAACTCTCCCGGAATGCCTGTTGGATACAAATACGTAACGAAAAGGTGCAATGGAAACTCTGTCAGTTTTATTTTTTACCTACAACGATGGGTACATCGTGGAAACTCCGCCTGCAGTGTTAAGGGTTTACTTGCGCACAACTTGATGATATATCATCTCGAAAAAATGATATAGCTGGACAATTCAAAATGAAAAAAAAAAAAATGACGGTGTTAGAGCGGTACGCTAAATATAACTACTAGTCATGATAATGGATTTATATTAGACTTAGAAGTTAGAATATTATACAATTCGGCCAGCCCGCTTCAGCCGTAGTTTTGGCGGGAAAAAATGTCGTTTTCTTGATACGCTCATGACGCAGACAATAATCATGGTTCGCCGTGTGAAACACCGATCAACTGTTTCCTGCTCTAACTTACGCGCATATATTATCTCAATTTCATATTCGTGTATAGGAACATACGACTGAACAATATTGATCGTCTCGTGATTTGTTAGGAATTAAAGTATGTGTTTTCGTACCGCAGGTAGGTAAAGGTGGTATATATTGGGAAAATGCATCGATTATCGCGGTACGAAATGACAGCGATTGCCAAAAGCTTGACTGATACGCATATTATATTGTATTGTGTATAATGACGGTTCCGTCTGATAAACGATCACATCCGAACTCCAGAGTGACACGAGCTAAACGATAATAGTAATAATCATAATAATAATAATAATAATAATAATAATATATATCCCGTGCAGCCCCCCGCCAGTCGTACGAGATTATAACGACCGTTCGACGAGTAAAAAAAAAAAAAAAAAACCGACACGTCATACACATTAGTTTTAAACGGTTTAATATTATAATAATAATATGATGGTAGAATAGCACGCGCGTGGTGGTGGTTACGACGACGACAACTGATCGAATTCGATTTGATTCCGAAAACGATTTCTCTAATCGTTCGCTAATATTATAGGTTAGGTCGAGGTGTAATAATACCCAATAAATAATAATAATAATAATAATAATAATATAATAAAATATATTTCAGTATTACAACGCCACCGCGAGCGCAGGTGTACGACATTGTAGACTGTGCAATTCGTGATGTTTTCTTCGCGATTATTACAAGACGTGTCGATTAATTGGGCATTTTTTATGCCTAATGTCATGGCGAAAATGCCGCATAGAGCACTTAACGTTAATAACATAAGGCAGGGCCATTCACGCCAAGCACGCTCGCCCCCTTTCACTTGTTCAACAATATGCAGTTATTCGGAACATGATTTATTTTTATTTTTTAATACACTTTAAGACGATATTTCCAAACTTTGGGGATTTTTGGTACTACTCAGGGTGTGTCCCGTGAAAATACAAACTTCGGGTTTTTTTCAAATGTGTAACACCGCCCCTGTCCAGCTATATAATTTATACAGTACATAATTTTTCTGAAATTTTTGACGTGTCAAAATCAAAATTCATACGAGTAGTTTTATTTCGCGTATATTTCATATTACAAGGACAATTATCCTTGAAGCAAACATTTTAATGACCAAGAAACTACGCTCATTCGAATTTTGAACGCGGTACCTATAGTCTATACGTCAAAATGTTCAAAAAAAAATTATCGACTTATTGATTTAAAGTAATTTACTATAATGGGCTTCTCGTCCGTAAAATAAAAGTTTGTACCGCCATCGCCACGGGACGATGCCCTTTAGTAGTACGAGAAAAATTCAAGAATTTGACCACTGTTAAAAAATTCCAAAAATGAGAATTCGAATATTATATTCATCGTCAAGCGGAATTAATAAATATGGTAGCGAACGCGCTTGGCGAATCACTCTGTATATAATTCACCTATTAATCCGAATCGAAAATATTGTTTTATTGGTAGTTTTTTTTTTTTTTACGATTATTTTTTATCGATTTACCTACCACGTTATGCACACACACACAAGCAACGTACAGCAGTGGTCCGCGGGCTTTTATTCGCAGACCTTTTATCGGCACTACTGCAGAGTGCCAGTGCAGGTGATTTCGTCGTCGGCGAATGTCAATATTTGTTATGCACATGTACATATACTATTGTTATGATAATATGACGTGAGCTCCCGAGTCCAAGGTTTGTCCGAGTTTCTCGTACGAGTGCAGTCGTAGACAACGTAATCTCAAAACCGTATACACTCGTGGCGCACTATTTTTTTGCCGATATTATAGCGAAGAGTCTCCGAATCACGTGTCAGATGTGCAGCGAATGCGCGATGCGACTCTTCGCGTAATTATCGTCCGTGGGTTACTGTACACACGATTATTCCGTATCTTACTGTATATAATATTATAATATCTCAGTTCGCGGGGTTCATTGTCACAGTAATTATCGTATTGATAATATAATATAGCTGGGTAGGTATTGTACGTTTTTTTTCTTCGTAATATCATCATCATATTTCGTCAGTAGTTGCGTCGTATGAAAATGTAAAACACAATACGGTGATTTGATGACAAATCATTTTTGGCTAAATATGCATGAAGTTTCGTCGCGCATGCGCAAATCGAACACATAATTCCGCGACTCTCGGCCGATATATCTGTGACGTTCTCTATACACAGTCCATATACGATCCGAGACCACAACGTTAAGACAATAATATTATGATAAGTACGAACTTTAAGGTGCAACATTTCAACGGACATTTCAATACTGTCAAGACGGAAAAAGAAAAAAAGAATAAAAACCTGCAGCACAATTTGCCAACAACTGCAGTTGTTATTTGTCGGCCAACACGCCGACGACCGAGTGAATGCAAAAAAAAAAGAAAGAAAATTGTCGTTTTGACGATACTGCGACGCCGACTTAATAAAATCAAAATCGAATAAAAAACTGGTGTTAACCAGTTGCCCCCCACGGCTATTATCGCGATTTTAAAAATATACCAGTTGCCCCCAATCGAATGTACCTACCAGTTGCCCTCACGTGTTAATATATACGCAATACAATATATAGCTCGTAAAATAATGGAGGTAAATATACAAATCATAAATAAAATATAAAATTCAAAATTATTATAATTTGTCAACATAACATGTAGGTAATTTTAGACGCGTCCGAGTGGATATAATCATCGAAAACGTATGAATTGTTATTTAGTATGTTAAAAGAAAATGCTCTGGCTTTGAACTTGAATTCAATCCGTCGATTATTGTATCCGATAAAATAAATATAAAAACAAAAATATTAGCAGATTAGATTTTATAAAATCGGTTAGTAATTATTATAACAAAACATAATACTTTTGAATTTTATACTATTTATACGTTGACAAATTATTATATTTTGATTTTGTACTATTTTATATTAACAAATTATTATTTATTTTAATTTTATATTTTATTTATGATTTGTATATTTACCCCCCCCCCTATTTTACGAGCTATATATTGTATTTGTGTATATATTAATGTGTGAAGGCAACTGGTACATTTGGTTGTGGGCAACTAGTACTTTTTCCTCTGGGTAGTTTGGGGGGGGGGGATTTGGTATAAAAATAGGTACTTTTGGGGGCAACTGGTACATGCCCTAAAAAACTTTAGTAGATTTCAATAGATAAATAACGACGTTTTGCAGTTACGGTCGTTAAAATGTCGCTTGAAAATTTAAAACTCGCGGTGTGAGAAAAAACTTTCCTCGGAATATTATACTCGTCCGTGTTTAATCGTCAACAATACGAGTATATTAATAACTTGTATTACATTTTTATGAATTTCGAACTAAACATAATTTTTTAATTTTCATGATTTTTACGAATTTCGTCAAAATTCTAAGTTTAAACGCTCATAAAAATTGCAAAAACATTTGCAATTTTTTTAAAATTTTTTTATCGACTTTGCTTTTAAAAAAAAAACAAATAATAATCGAAAATTTAATTGTATTCATATACGATATCATCGCTGCAGTTGTAGTCGGTAAACGCAGCAGTGACCTTCGAAATAATAATATTATCGCGCTGGTGGCCCGCTGACTTCCGCGAAATTCGTTTTTTATTTCGCCGCAGTTCTTGTGAAAAACACATACTTTGGTTCGAAAATAATATTCAGAACACAATATCGCAGCGGACGGGCCGCCGATTTTTGCTGTCGACGCTGTTTTCGAACTCACGGCGAATATTCAGCGCGTCTCGCACGATTTTTCGCGGTTTTTTAAACTGGCAGGGTATTGTTATTATAATTACTATACTGTCTCATCCGCACCCGTCACTCCGTACTTTCAAGTCGATAAAGCGTTGGGGGATGTCGTGGAGAAATTGACGAGGGGTGTTTGGGCGCTCGTCTCGCTTTCAGCACGTCCGCGTGCTTCCCGGTGTTCAAATTTGGAACGACATTGAAACGATAATTTTTAAAAAAAACCGGGCGAGTGAGATGGTAACGCCGTACATTAGGTGTGTCTAAGGGGCCGCCGCCGTAGTGGATGATATTATTAAGTAACGGACTTTTTCTCTTTTTGACCGCCCGAGCTTAAAACTACCCACCAGATCCAAATTTTAGGAGACCAAAATATTCGGCCTTGGAAATCGGCAAATGCACTCAACACGCTTGTCCCGACAAAATTCGTAAATCAAAGAATATTTATTTGCTTGTATTTAAAATCATTGCATATGCATTGACATCGAGAGGACGTTATACCTGCGGGTGGGCTATCCGTCTTACAAGTGCGTGACATACCAAATTTGAAGCTCTTCAGATCACGTTTAGCTCAGTTTGCTTAAAAATTAGAGTGAATTGACCTCGTATTAAAATTTAAGTTGACATTGTTGCGGAGGGCTTCTCGTGGACTTTTTATTATATTTTAATTTTAAAGAGGTTATGAGTATTTAAAAAATTTAAAATATTTAGTAAATTTAAATTTAGTCTCGTAAAAATAACGAAAAATCAGTGTAAATGATAATAATATATTGTTTGAAGAAAAAATACGAAATTCGGTAAAATTACAAAAGTAGGTGTGTGTAAATAATTTTGTTGCTATGCACATAAAATCGTAAGTCAAATGACTTGTTTTTCTAATCAACAGTCACCGTAAGGACAACCTCTGGCGGCCGTGGGATTCTACCAAGATTTCTTCGGCTTAGCCAGCGGTTTTGTGCTACGTAGCTGGATGGGTGACCGCTATGTCAACATATACATTTTTTGCTTTTTTTTATACATTTTTTTTGGTTTGTTAGTAAAAAATTTTACAATTATAGCACAGAATATTTATTAATAGATACATGTACATGGTCGTACTGATGACTTCCTAGTTCCGGACGAAATAATATTGTTTATTCGAATTCACGAGCACTAGGTACTATAAAGTTCATTTTTTAAATTTTTTTTACATAGCTATTAAGTTAATTTTCTCACTAATTTAATGGGTACCTATAATAACTCAACCAGTTAAAATATCCACCGTAATAAACTCATAACTGATACGTAACTCTGAACATGGCTTTTTGCAGTTGAATGCTGTTTATAGTTGAAACTATAACATTAATTAATTATTTTTTTGTTTAAGAGGACGCTACACCCGCATGTGTTGTATCATTCTTACAAGTGCGTAACATACCAAATTTTATGCTCAGCAGATCACGTTTAGCTCAGTTTGCTTAAACATTAGAGTGAATTGACCTCTTATTAAAATTTAAGTTGAGATTATTGCGGAGGGCTTCTCGTGGGCTTTTTATTTTATTTTAATTTTAAAGAGAGTTATAAGTATTTGAAAATTGTAAATTGTTTAAATTGTGAAACCGTGGAGGCTACAATACAATAGCTATTAATTACCAACTGCGTATATACACCATGACATTTTCAAATGTTTTTTTTTTTTTTTGACAAAAATTGAATTAACCTGCTACTGTAGTACCTACTAATGGCTAATAGAAAAATAAATTACTTAAATCACAATAATATCATAAAATGTACTTAGGAATATTGTAGGCTGACAGACAAAATCGTTTTTCGTAAACAATGATTATTGAATGAAAATATAATGCATCCATTACAACGACATGCTCGACAGCTGAACGACAGCCACTTGTCCGCTTTTTTTTATGTATGTTATATATTTTCCTTCTAAACGATGTTTTTTTGTTATTTTAACCGATTTTCTGAACATTAGGTACAAAACATTTTCACATTCGACTAGCAACTTGATCTTTGAAATAACAAGTATTACGTGTGTGAAAAAATGTGATTGTATATATTGTAGAATGTAGATTTTTGCATGCATCCATGTAGGTAAGTATAAAGTATAGCGTACAACTATCCCTGTACAAGTAAACAAATTATTGCTTACCTATATTGTAATTTATAGTTTAGGTACTAAGTCGTATTGAATAATCAAATAATATTACTATATTACTATAATTGTTATTTATTGTAAGGCAAACACCAACATACCGTTGAGGTATTGACTGATGTGAATAGATTAAAATTAATCTAAATATTTTAAATATTTCCTTGTGTTAAGTAGAAAAAAACTTGCGTATAGTATGTCCATCAGTAAAAATTGATTGTTTATTTTAAAAAAAAATGTCAAGTCCTTACGATTAATATTTATGAAATTAAACTTATAGAATAATGTATGAATCATTCTGTGCTATAATTTTAAAATGTTTTACTAACAAACCAAAAAAAAATGTATAAAAAAAAAACAAAAAATGTAGGTTTACAGAGCGGTCACCCATCCAGTTACGTAGCATAAAACCGCTGGCTAAGCCGAAGGAATCTTGGTAGAATCCCACGACCGCCAGAGGTTGTCCTCACGGTGATTGTAGCTGTGAAAAATATGTTATTTAACTTACAATTTTATGTTCATAGTAACAAAATTATTTACACATCTATACCTACTTTTGTAATTTTAATGAATTTCGTATTTTTTATTCAAACAATATATTATTATCATTTACACTGATTTTTTGTTATTTTTACAAGATTAAATTTAAATTTGCTGAATATTTTTACATTTTACCCCCGACTAGATTCTATTGAACTTCAATAATATGTCTATACAAATAATGTGATAATATTTTTTGCGGATTTTTGACTTTCGGTAATAAACTAATAACTATACTGATTGCTAACATTTCATTACCCTCCGTAGAGACGAGTAAATAGATATTAGTTTACCTATTATTTATAAATGTAGGTATAAGAGCATTACTAAATATCCATTTTTCTTGGGATTTTAATTTTTAATAGATAAGTATAAATAAAAATCTACTTACCTATACATTTTTAATGTTTTACAATTATTACATCTTAAGCGTTCTGCATTTTTGAGGAATCTTTTAACAATCGGTTTTCAGTCCTATGGTTATAATCGTTAATCGTATCGCAATAGGTAGGTAAGGTACCTACTGAAACTGTCTTCAACGTTTCTCCAAAACTGTAATACCCAAGCAGTTTTTTTTCATTTTTATCTCTTTTTTTTTTTTTAATTTGAATTCAGTGATATCAAATCATTGTATACGAAAGAACGGTTTCGACCGGAAACGGTATATCGGTTGAGGATATTTTATATTGTTGTTACTTACGATTAATATGATGGTAGCCGGCAAGTTGAATTAATATTATTCTTAAAATTTCCAGTGATGCTGGAAAAATATTAAATATACCTATGTAAAATTGGGCTGTTTTGGAACCGAATTACAACGAAATGATAATAACGTTATTCTATGTGTTAATTTGCAATCTTATCCAAATTTGAACTTACGATGACTGTATAAAGTAACTGTGCTCATATATTTTTTAGATTTCATAGTCATGGACAAAACCGCATAAGTGGAACCTATTGGTTTGAATTTTCAATCTTTAGCTATAAAAATTGAACATTTTATACATTTTTAACAACAAAATCATTTTCAATTTTCAACTTGATAAATATTGACAAAACTGAAACTTTAAATGCTTATAAAAAAAACCCATGCCTATGTATTTTTAATGTTTTTCCAACTGATGTTGTAAAGAGTTATCAACAGTCATCTTGTGTTACATTTTCAGGCTTTTTTAACCAAACAATAAAATTTTATTGGCATTTATAGAAAAGAAAGGAGAAAAAAAAGGAAAATGGAAATGTCCACCAACAGCTTAAAACGAGTCAGATTATTTGGAAAATTATATAAAGTATATGAATTGATGAAATAGTCATTTGGTGTAAAGTGTTCACAGTAATTCGTTTTTGAATTACAACAAAATAAGAAAATAGCAACAAGAGAAATCGAGTAAATATAAAATGTTGCAAAAATGTCAATTTCAAACGCTCATAAAAATTTAATTTGACTTTCCTTAGACATTTTTTTTTTTTGATAAAGGTAGACAAACTTGTAAGAAATCTTGTATTAAATTTTTAAATCTTAGATATAAATAGAAACATTTTTATGAATTTTGAACTAAATATTATTTTCTAATTTTCATGATTTTTAGGAATTTCGTCAAAATTTTAAGTTTAAACGCTCATAAAATATTGCGAATTTACGCTTAACTTTTTTAATTCCCATTAATAACAGCTTACAAGGTACCTTGTATTACATTTGCAATTTTTAAAAATTTTTTTATCGACTTGGCTTGCAAAAAAA
This sequence comes from Myzus persicae, assembly GCF_001856785.1. NCBI lineage: Eukaryota > Metazoa > Arthropoda > Insecta > Hemiptera > Aphididae > Myzus > Myzus persicae. The sequence continues at coordinate 199,980 of NW_019101482.1, read as the reverse complement.
ACAAATAATAATCGAAAATTTAATTTGCCTATGAATAGTTAGAAAATATTTTCAATATGTTATGGTGTATTGAAAATTCTTACAAAAATATTCTGTGAAAATGAAACCAAAATCGATTTTTTCAAAAAATTCCGGGTTTTCCTTAATTTTTTGTTTGTTTTTTCTGTTACTTTTGAAAAACTATTGAGAATTTTAAATCTTGATCTTCCGAATGCACCAACTAGATTCGCTTTTCTACCAGAAAAGCTGCTGTTTACGAAAATTGAAGCACTTTTACTGAACGATGACGGACACACAGAAAAAAAAAACACCCGACATTGCAAAATCAACACATTCATCGCTCCGCTTAGAATCTAAAAGGTTTAATAAACGAGTAACTATATATAGGTACGTCCTAAAAATCCGAAAATATGCTACACGATGCATGACCAACTAGCATAGACTTCGTCTCGATTACTCAGCGAAGAAGTATTATTTCTCGGCAATCGATAAATATTTTACATATTTTCGGATCAAGCGTCCAATTTTTAATGCGTAGCCGAAGAATTAATCGGTTTCGACCGTTTCCTTGTAACACGCATGTCGCATATACGATGTCGACCATTTTTCATACTGTCTGTATGATAAACGTAGGTCATACCATGGCGGTTTGGGTCCCTATAAACCGATAAAATAAATCGATTTCGTGACCGTCGAAACTGCAGCAGGAGCAGATAGCGATCGGAATCGCACGCGGAAAAATAATGTCTCCGATGTTTTCTAACCCACTCGTTTGCGAGTCCTCATATTATTTATATTATTTGTAATTCTTATCCCTCTCTCTTATTATCCTCGTTCTTGCCGAAAAACGAGACGCTGGGCATACCGCGATTACAGACATTTTTGTATTTTTCCATACCAACCTTATACCAACAGTGGTCATAACCACTAACCACCGTAATATATAAATACATAATTACACTTGGTTAGCAGCAGGTTAGGTTGAAATAATTTTTACTCATTTTCGTCCGTCTCGGTTCACACATTTTCAACTGCAGTATACATATTTTTATACTCAGCGGGATTTATTTTGAAAAGGTCAAACACCGCTGTTTAGATTGTCAATTTATTATAATTCTAGACGCCTATTTTCTTTTTCAGTAAATACATTTAATCATCAGAGTGAATATTTTATCGAAGAACAATAACTATTTCAAAAACTATTATTACTTTTTGACGATCCATCATCAACGACCCCCCTCTCCTTATACTTCTAATTTCAATTTCCGTTTTGAATTGAAAATAAAAACTATTCACGAAAAATCTAAATACCGTATTATAAACGTTTTTCAAAAATTTCCTTTTCATCCCTACCCTCTTATATCCGGTTTAGCCACTGGCACAAATCCTGGAAATCCCCTACCGCGTCTAAAAAGAAATTCGTGCAGAGATTTTTTCAATGATTAAAGATAATAACCAAAGATAACAACCAAAAAAATAAATAAATTAGTAAAAAAATAAAAAATATATATAAAGTACAATCAAAAGGAAGCTCGATCACTGGGTGGTTTCTTCCTTCACTTTTTTTCGTGGATTTATTGCTTGTAGCACATATTATTATGCCTTTGGGCATAGATTGTGTATTTCTTATAAAACAATTTTTTTATTGTTGTATATTTTTAATTTCATTTTCTGGTGCAAAATATTATTCAGACCATTTGTAAGTATTTTTTTTTTTTTGTGCGTGATGTGGACAATCGTATGTGCATATGAAGTGAAACTTATTTTTTCTTAATTTTAAGTGATATATATAATATATTGCTTTTCTGGAAATGAACAATGTCGCAGCAAGGACTTGCATGAACTGACAGAATTTTAGGTTAAAGTTCGTGATACAATCAATTATTCAATTGTTTGAGTCTTTGGTCGTTCCCATTTCGTTATAGATTTATTTTAGACATAATTTAATTTTAAAGTTTTAAGTTAAAATCAGATTACAATTTAAACTATTTTATGTAGTACCAGTAAGTGTATTAAAAATATAATAATATAATATGCGTAATATTAAAACCTACAACCGTTTCGATATTTATAATTATTATAAATTAAATTAACTTCTGATATATATTAACGAGGTTCCGTCTCGCTACCCCACACTAATTAATAAATAATGTCTAAATAGATAAAAACAGTTATAATAATTGGATTTATATTTGTATTTTTTTTATATTTTTGCTGTCATATAAATGTTGTGCGTCGAGCATAATTTCATTACACATTTTTTGACGTTGTACCCTCTGTAAAGAAGTTTCACTTCAAAATTATAATTCATAAACTGCTCGTCCAAAATTTAATTTTCATACGATTATATTATTATTATTAAATCGAGTGAACGCTCAATGTTATCAAAATTTGAGCTCATAAAAATTCAATTTAACTTTCCAGTAGGCATTTTTTTTTTTTGTTATAAGTAAACAAACTTATGAAAAATCTTGTATTCAATTTTCAAATCTTAGATTTAAAAAGAAACAATTTTATAGCTTTCTAACTCAAAATAATTTTCAAATGTACCTACGTGATTATACAGTGATACGTACAGTATTTTGTCAACATTTGAAGTTCAGACTATCATAAAAAATAATTGTGGATTTACACTTAACTTTATTTTTTTTTCATTAATACCAACTTACGAGTGACCTTGTATTACATTTTCAAGTTTTTTGACGTTGTGATAAATTATTTATCGTCATTCGTTTAAAAAAAAAAAACTGACAATTTCATATGCCTATGAGTAGTTCAACATGAGTCAAAATATTTTGAAAATTGTGCAGTGTACAAAAATGATTACATAAACATTCAGCGAACATTTTATGTATCTACGGTAATTTTTTTCCTGGAGATTTTAAGAGAATATTTTAAACTTTGACCTACTGCGAAATGTACCAATTAGATTCACTATCCCATCGGAAAAAAATACCGAAGTAAATGTTGAAAATCGAAGCATTATTATTTCGACTTCTCATGAGTTATGGTGTACTCGGACACAATAAAAAAACACACATAGTTTTAAAATCAAAACATTTATCGCTTTGCTCGGAAAATAAAATAAGTACTCTTTTTTCCATGCTTCGGTACTAATATTATTTGAGCCAATAAATAAGAAGGTAATAAAAATCAACGCCAATAGGGACAATAAATATTTAAAATACGTTATAATAGTACTCAATGGAGAAATTCCTTTAAAGTGAAAATAAAAACTATTTATACAATTTATAAGTATTTTTCTTATAGAAATCAGTTTAGTCGTCGTGAACTGTAATATCTCAATCTTACACCGAACATACCGTCTATATAAAGCTGTATTATTGTGTTGATATCTTATCGCGCACATAATTATTCACAAAGCGAAATATTATTTAAAACAATTTCTCCTTTGAGAGAATCACAACAAATTCGGGAATCTTTTGAAACATTTAAGTATTTCAAATGCATGTTCTAGAGCTCTTTATTATTAATTTCAAGTGAAATATGTATTAAGCTACATTTTTTGTAATTTCAAAAAAAGATGTCATGATTAAATATAGTGTCTGCGTTAAATTGTTTACACATTTATTTCCAGGATGTTAATTATTATAATACATTATAATTTCAAGAGAATTAATGAAGTACACTATTTCAAAATGAAATGATGCAAAAAGGTTAGTTTATAAAAATAAAGACTTTAATAATCATTATTTTTACCCTCGTAATCCACTAACGGTACCTATATACACTTATTGTATGAAACAATATTATTGAAGTCGGAATCGCACCAATGACGTTGCGTTAGTGTTATTTTTGTGATTTTTTTTGTTGTTGTTTTGTGACAGCGAGATAGAATTATATTGCGTTAATCAATAATCAGTGTATTATTGTTTCCCTGTACGACCGCGGCGAGCAGGAATTCATCAGAGTACGTTTTGGAAATAATATCAAATACCTACCAGAAATCCACCGAATGTACTGCATTGTAATAACTGGAGTTATGAGTATGAAATATTTCACGTGCAATTTTCACTTTGAAACGTTTTGGGCTTGAAACTTTCATCGCCCTTCTAGATATATTACAATGAGATATTGCGAAAAATATGTATTTTTTTTAGTTCCGCGCTCTTTGGCGGGTTTCATAAAATCATCACTATAAATGGTCCGAACGCAGATTTCATATTATATTTTGACGAGTGATTATCAACGTTTAATTTTCGATCACTCTGCGGAAAGAATACACGATTTAATTGTATAAAACGAAATATTATCATCATATTGTGCTTTGTATGATGCAAGATGTAGGCAATATTATTTCTGTAACGTTTTCCGCCCGATATTTAACTACGTAGAGCGCGGTTTACGGTACGGTTCCTACTGTAGTTTTAAATTAAAATTTTATGAGACGTTAGTATACTTACCCTATTAGTATACATTTTAATACTTGTGAGTTGTTGACAAACACGTGAGCTATACCTATTTCATGCGATATAAATTCGCGAAACATATTATAATATTGTGCATAATAATATCATATTTTTCAGCCGTGTGGAAACTTACGTAAGTACACAATCACTTTTTTTTACCGCGTAGGATCTTACACATCTCATTTTTCTTTATTCGTGTAGGAACTAACTAAAGTACCTTTTTTTTTTACCGTGTAAGATCTCACATACGCACGTACCTTAACTTTTTACTGCTAAAGTTTTAAATTGAGTTTAGATTTTTTGTTTTCCATCAGAACGAAAGTCTTGTGAAATATTTCAAAAAATCAAATTTCTTGAAATGTTAGTGTACCCCATTCATATTATACATGTTAGTACTTGTAATACATACAAATGAACTATACATATTTCACGTGATATTAATTCATGAAATATACAATTGTGTATAATATTATATTTTTTAGCCGTGTAGAAACTTACATGTACGCCACCTCTTTTTTTACCACGCAGAATCTTACATACCTCATTTTTCCATTCGGTTAGGAACTATTAACATAACGTACTCTTTTCTACTGCAGTGCAGGAACTAGCCTAGTATATATTTTTAATTTCTGATATTATAGTTTATTAGTAATTAAAATTAGATTTTTTATTTTTCACCAGGACGAAAGTCTTGTGAAACATTTCAAAACAACAAATTTCATGAAATGTTAGCGCCCTAATTATAATACTATATGTAGGTATAGTGTATACCCGTATAGGAGGTAACAAATATTTTGAACGACATTTTAATTGTTTAACAATATTTTTTAGTCATCCGCCGCACTAAAAATGAGGCGCTGATCGATCACATATCTGTTTGAGTTGTATTGAGAATTGTCAGGTTCGTCTAAACTTAAATTACTTATTAGTGCGACGTATAAAAACATTGAAAATTATTAGTGCAGAATATTTCGCACATGTTTTTATACCTATTCTGACTATAGAAATCAAAACATGGGTCGTGGTTTGAGTGTCCATCGGTGGAATAACCGATAAACATAATATTATAATATAATGATATTTAAAATATATAAATATAATATATACGTGAATAATTATATTACGATTGAACGCAACTATGAATATCATAATCTCCAAATCTGTATAGGCATTCACTTCCTGAAACAATGAATATTCACCCTGTGTATACATAATACATTAATTTTACGTTTCGTACGGAGGCGTTGACCGAAAATCACTTTGCAGAACATTTTTTGTTTAGGTTCTGGTCAGTACAGTTTAGTCAATAACAAGAAAAAAAAATATCACGGCATTATTATACCAATATTACGTTACGTCTTGTACGGTCGGATCCTGCAACGATATATTAATGTAATGTCGAGGCGGCGGTAACAAAAATTTATGAATTTTTTCTTCTGTCTCATACCAATTATAGTGCAGTACATTGGGAGTTGTACGTCATCCTCGAAAGAAACAACGTTTACTTATCGGCGGTGGCTTTGTACGCCGTGCGAGCAGTGGCGCCGAGCTCATATCACACAATAACATTATATTGTGTGTGTGATCGTTTCATTTCTCTAAATATTTAGACGGCTGTAGTAGGTGGAGTAAAAACTACCGGAGATTTGGCTTGGCGAAAAATCGTCGAGCTCGGCGCCAACGCACGCGAGCACCTCCTCGTACAGGTGGCGGCGCGTACACTATATAATAACTATTATTATATTATGTACTATATTATTATATTGACGGGGAGAAAAAAACAGAAAATCGCGTTTGATAAACGAGAGACAATATTATTAAAACTAATATTAATATTATTATTTTATCATTAAAACGGATGCCATGACGGAACGGACCCGGATCGGATTCGGATCGGACGTGTGTGAAAGGACCTCTACCCACCGCGACTGTCGCCGAGAGTTCGGTGGTCACTATGTGTATATAATATCACTGTGCAGCGCGCGATATTGCATTATTGTAATCTGTTTCGATCGAGGCCGACGTACGTGTAGGTATCGTGATTACGGCGGTCGACGAGAGTATAAAATATAATTCGACATTATATATTATATAATTGTTATCATCGCGCGTCGTGATATTTTCTTCTCGTCGTTTTTACCGCGGTGTTCGCGAGCCGTCCGGACGAAAATCACGTGCCCCCTTCAATAGCTCCGACTTTGCACGACATTCGAGATTGTCTAGTTACGTACAAACAATAAACACGCGAACACCGTCGATACGTCGAGAGGACCCAAATGAATATTTAAAAAAATACGTCGTCTGCCGAGCCCGCGATCGCACATTATATTTTGATTCGATTTATTCAAACAACTGTTCTCGACGCGGCACGATATATTATTTCGTCGCTATGATAACAATACATTGTTGGTATCTGCAGGTGATTTTTTTTCATACTCAATCGTGTGAAGTATAGAGTAGGACAAATCAAATCGACGAGCCTACGTCGTAGGTACCTTTGAGCGAACCCGCGAACGTCCAAGCAAAATATGTTTGACTGATTTGCAGAGTTAAGTTTATCGGAAACATTTTGAAAAGCTTAACGTTAACTGCGCAGTTATCCCGATTTTGTTTCAACTCAGTTTAGTCAAAAGTCTTGTGGCAATTTACAGTTGACTATAATATTTAGTAACTCGAGTTAAGTTATTATT
>NW_019101482.1:186919-192300 GCF_001856785.1 Myzus persicae | reverse complement strand
GTCATCCGCCGCACTAAAAATGAGGCGCTGATCGATCACATATCTGTTTGAGTTGTATTGAGAATTGTCAGGTTCGTCTAAACTTAAATTACTTATTAGTGCGACGTATAAAAACATTGAAAATTATTAGTGCAGAATATTTCGCACATGTTTTTATACCTATTCTGACTATAGAAATCAAAACATGGGTCGTGGTTTGAGTGTCCATCGGTGGAATAACCGATAAACATAATATTATAATATAATGATATTTAAAATATATAAATATAATATATACGTGAATAATTATATTACGATTGAACGCAACTATGAATATCATAATCTCCAAATCTGTATAGGCATTCACTTCCTGAAACAATGAATATTCACCCTGTGTATACATAATACATTAATTTTACGTTTCGTACGGAGGCGTTGACCGAAAATCACTTTGCAGAACATTTTTTGTTTAGGTTCTGGTCAGTACAGTTTAGTCAATAACAAGAAAAAAAAATATCACGGCATTATTATACCAATATTACGTTACGTCTTGTACGGTCGGATCCTGCAACGATATATTAATGTAATGTCGAGGCGGCGGTAACAAAAATTTATGAATTTTTTCTTCTGTCTCATACCAATTATAGTGCAGTACATTGGGAGTTGTACGTCATCCTCGAAAGAAACAACGTTTACTTATCGGCGGTGGCTTTGTACGCCGTGCGAGTAGTGGCGCCGAGCTCATATCACACAATAACATTATATTGTGTGTGTGATCGTTTCATTTCTCTAAATATTTAGACGGCTGTAGTAGGTGGAGTAAAAACTACCGGAGATTTGGCTTGGCGAAAAATCGTCGAGCTCGGCGCCAACGCACGCGAGCACCTCTTCGTACAGGTGGCGGCGCGTACACTATATAATAACTATTATTATATTATGTACTATATTATTATATTGACGGGGAGAAAAAAACAGAAAATCGCGTTTGATAAACGAGAGACAATATTATTAAAACTAATATTAATATTATTATTTTATCATTAAAACGGATGCCATGACGGAACGGACCCGGATCGGATTCGGATCGGACGTGTGTGAAAGGACCTCTACCCACCGCGACTGTCGCCGAGAGTTCGGTGGTCACTATGTGTATATAATATCACTGTGCAGCGCGCGATATTGCATTATTGTAATCTGTTTCGATCGAGGCCGACGTACGTGTAGGTATCGTGATTACGGCGGTCGACGAGAGTATAAAATATAATTCGACATTATATATTATATAATTGTTATCATCGCGCGTCGTGATATTTTCTTCTCGTCGTTTTTACCGCGGTGTTCGCGAGCCGTCCGGACGAAATTCACGTGCCCCCTTCAATAGCTCCGACTTTGCACGTCATTCGAGATTGTCTAGTTACGTACAAACAATAAACACGCGAACTCCGTCGATACGTCGAGAGGACCCAAATGAATATTTAAAAAAATACGTCGTCTGCCGAGCCCGCGATCGCACATTATATTTTGATTCGATTTATTCAAACAACTGTTCTCGACGCGGCACGATATATTATTTCGTCGCTATGATAACAATACATTGTTGGTATCTGCAGGTGATTTTTTTTCATACTCAATCGTGTGAAGTATAGAGTAGGACAAATCAAATCGACGAGCCTACGTCGTAGGTACCTTTGAGCGAACCCGCGAACGTCCAAGCAAAATATGTTTGACTGATTTGCAGAGTTAAGTTTATCGGAAACATTTTGAAAAGCTTAACGTTAACTGCGCAGTTATCCCGATTTTGTTTCAACTCAGTTTAGTCAAAAGTCTTGTGGCAATTTACAGTTGACTATAATATTTAGTAACTCGAGTTAAGTTATTATTATTATCATTATTTTTTTTTTTTTCTATGCATAAATAACATGATTTGAAATGGTAAAAAGTAAAATATGTTCGTACAAAATGCATCGCTGCAATAATAATCGCGTCGTACTGTCGTAATGGGTTCAATGAAAATTAAAGTCAAGAGCGTTTATGTCCGGGCTCGCCTGTGTTCATTTGGTTCGACATTGTAACGATTAATAGGTAATAAAACGCGCATCGGTGTTGGCATCGGAACTGGAAAAGAGCAGAAAATAATACGGCATTAACACGTTATTATTTCGTTGGTAAATGGTGTAAAATCGATAAATATTTTGTATCAATACTCTAATATAGCCTCCCCGATGTTCGTCCGCGGCACTTATTAAGTAGCTCGAGGAGGACGGTATATGGTTTGTGCGTACTTATGTGTTTACCAAAAGTGTGTGTGCGAGGGCGTAACATAATATTATATGTGGGTTGATACCGTTTGAACGAAAACGAACTCGCAATGGAAACGTAATAAGTCGCAAGGGTGGAAAATATGATGTTCTACGAGTCGATCTCGCTCGGTAAAATGTTTAGTAAATAATAGTAATAATAATAATAATAATAATAATAATAATTATGCCACCGGAAATGTGTAAACTTTACAAAAGGATTATTTCAGACTTTGATTAAAGGTTACGCGCGACTGTTACGGGACGGCGACTTGATATACGGTTAAACGCACTTTTGCGTACACGCGAATTCAATTCGTTTTACACAAAACGCGTATATAATAATATACAAAACATAATTTATTATTACCGAGCGCACGCCAGTCGATGCGGCGGCGGCGACGACGACCAAACGGTAATATTATTATTATCATAATAATGCGACGACTTGTTGTTCGCCGCCGCCGCCGCCGCCGCCTCGGACCGACTAAATTCGTTATTAATACTTCGCTCGCAATCGTATTATGCGCATTTAGGTACGGGCATATTATTATTATCGTGATAATAGTCGACGTACGTCTATGTAACGCCTGCGCCAAACTCGTTTCTGCCGCAACTCGAAAAGCTCTCTAAACACTATATTATTGAGATGCACGTCGATCCACAGCAGCGATCCGATTTCACTTACACGCCCGCACACATCGATTCGTTCGAATAAAATGCGGATTAATATTATAGACGACGGTATAATATTTCGGTACGACCCCAACAGATGTGTAAAAAAATACTAGTTAGCCGACTTGGAAACGATTTTGAAGCCCAACAAAACGGCCGAAATTCTCTTATCTAAGAGGTAAATGTTTCCATTTTCACAACACTCATATAATATGGGATATCAATGTTATCAATTTATTATTTATCATAATATGAATTTCAGACTTTCTAAGTTCATGATTCTTATGACTCTATAATTTTTGAAATACTATTTCCTAAAATCGTTCAAAGTAAGATAAAACGAAGAAAATATATTTTAATATTTAATTATGGATTAAACATTTTGGCCGATTCAAACAATCAATCAAATGTAATATATTTATTGGTAAATATAATAATAAAAAAAAATAATTAAACAAAATAAAACAACTGGTATATTAACGTGAAAATAATAATAATAATAATAATATCATACAAAATCATTCTTAATAAAAGAGAATCTCGGCCATTTTGTGCGCTTCATAATTTTTACATTGTAGGAATAGGGAGTCGTCTATCTAGTATTTATATATATCTGTGGGTACAACACGTCATATTATGATATCATTGCGAATCGTGCACACAATATATAGATATTAGGAGATAATTGTTTATTCGACGACAATTACATATAATATATATATTACCTGTATAATATTAATAACGCATTTTTACGATCGACCGTGATGTGAACGCGGCGCAACGCACGCATACCTGCGATTTTATCGAAATATTTTTGCATTTAACTGCACACCGTGATACACTGCAGGCCGATCCGCTGAGCACCCTCACTCCGATTTTTTCACCTGATGATAAGGGCTTACCCGTTTGCGCCAAAAAAAAAAAAAAAATGAATTCGTCTTGGTCGTAGCCCATTTGCGCCGAAATAAAAAAGGTATATGTTTTTCCGACAGCCCACTTGCTCCAAATTTGCCCGGTATATAATTACAATGAAGTAATATATTTTTTATCATGTACAATTTCATTTAAATCGTATAATTAATCATACTGATGTTTTTAAAATAATAATCAATAATCAAAGCCGTGTGATACACATTTTTTTGAAACAATAATCAAAATAAGGTAATAATAATTATTAAGAACTGTTATAATTTAATAACATAACGTCTTTAAAATATAAGAATTAACCAAGTGGCAAGTTTAAAATCTTTACGTAGGTAAATTTGCCGCAAATGGGCAGTCTGAAAAAACTTGTTTTTATTATTTTGGCGCAAATGGGCCGTACCCAAAAGGAATTCTTTTTTTTTTTGTCGCAAATGGGCGGTGCCCTATAATAATATCCTCGAGAATATTCTCTTGCAGATTATTACCGGGTAGGTAATTTTCTTTTATTTCTTCTTTTTAGTGTCGTATAGTGATGTGATTACGTTTGAAGGTTATAGTGCTATTGATAATGAATTATACATTTTTTATTTTTTATATAATATTTTATTTTACTGAAAAGACATTGCATAATTTAACAAGAAGTTATATTTTTATTTTTGGTTTACTGTGAAAATATATTGAATTAAGTATTATTCTAGTGTTTTATAATACATAGTAGTACCGGTAGTTATACTGCACACTAGATAAAACGTATGATTATTTAAATAATTTTTATGATGTGGAGTTGTGGACTGTGGATAATTTTTTTGAATTTTTTTAATTTCGATGTAGACTAAACCTACTTATAAACTGTTTCCCAGTTATTAAAATCTTCGTACTACGGATAATAGTCCTTAAAAAATGGTCTTACAAAAATATAAAATAAATCTAATATTGGATAATATAGCGTTTGTTATACTCTGACCCAGTGCCGTACACAGCTATTTTCAATTGGGTGGGGGGGGGGGCTTACACATAAAAAATTATATACATATATATATTATACATTGATAAATCAAAATAATATGTTGTTTAACTAATATTTATTTTCATTATAAAACAATGTCTATTTTCCTGGGTTTTTGTCCCAACTCATCAATGACTTCTTCAGGAGTTAAATTTATATCACGGTATACCGACAACATGGTCAATTCATTTAATCTGTCTTGTGTAAATAATTATTTTTCAGTTGAAATATGTTATAATATAATGGAGTATAATTTGGAATATCCCATATCTAATAATAATTATTATTAAATAATAACATCGGTGACGACGGTCTTCTCGCCGTACATTTTAAATCGAAACTCGATTGTGACGGTAACACTTAATCTGATCCCTTAATTTAATTTTGTATTTATTTTTATTAGTACTATTAATTTTTTTTTAAATTGTCATCATTTTTATTATACATTTTTAAGTAATTACTTAAACTGAAAAAAATACTTAAGGGGGGGGGGGGGGGGG
>NW_019101482.1:164450-184108 GCF_001856785.1 Myzus persicae | reverse complement strand
TTTTTTTTGGGGGGGGGGGGGGGCTCAAGCCCCCCTCCCCATAGGCTATAATATAAGTAAAATAAATGTTGTAAGAAAACGCCCTCCATAAAAGTATAACCCCCCCCCCACTCAGAAATTACCATTAGCCATATAAAAATACATTTAAAAAGTCTTCTGTCTTTATTACTACATAAATCTCTCTCAATATGTGGAGCATAGATAGAGTTGAGAACCTAGTTTGATCCAAAGTTGTCCTCAAAAACTGTCATAGTAACATTTTTTTTTCAACAATATTGTATTTTGTAATTTGGTTAAGTTTAAAAATCATAAATATGCCAATCTAGTACCAAAGAGTATAAAAACTAGTACCAATTACAAGATTCCGAACTGGGGAGAGAGTTGACCCCAAGCCCCCCCCCCCTATTTGCGCCAATGTGCGTACGTGCTCATATAGGTAGGCATATATTATATTATGTAGGTACTATGATTTGTGTTGGAACTGCCTCACGAAAAAACCGCTAGTAATATATTCAATAATAACAACAATAACATCGCACAGATATCGTCGTGGAGTGAAACGTTCGAACATCACCAGCGCGTCGCATCGTGCCGGGAGGGGGATGGGGGGGGGGGGACGGCAGAACGCAAATAACGAAAGATAAAAAACAGAAAAAAAAAATACGAAAGAGAAGAAGAAAAAAATAAACGAAACGAATACCCACGAGAAGTCTTATACTCGTCGAGCACAGTAAACACAATTGTAGTAAGTCGTACTGCAGACGCTTACGTGTACACAATTTTTTTTCCTCCCCCTACTCCGTTTCCCCTTCCCCTCTCCTACCCCCACCCCCTGCCGCACGCACAAACGCACGCACCAGACACGCACTCACACTCGCCCGAGTACATATATATATAATATTATCACGGCTACAGTACGATATTGTTATTTTTATATTATTATTACTATTACTATTATCACCATATATATATATATATATATAAGTTTGTCATACACATTATTTTGTGTATACCTATATATTCTCGTATATTATAATATAGCATCCGTCGACGTATTTCGTATCGACGAGTAGCCGTTCGGGGGAAAAAAAAAAAAAAAACTCACGCACACAGAAAAGCATTATAATATTGTCGCACGTCTTTCACGCACGCACACACACGCACACGCGCGACCGCGTAATAATCGTTAATCAGACGTCCACGCGACGGGTGCCCACTCGGCCGCCGCCGCCGTCCGGGATCGGGTCGCCGCCGTCGGGTCTTTCGTCGCGTTCGATCACGTCACAATAACAATACTATAATAACATAATCGTTCGACGACGATTTTACCGTCGATCGTCGTCCGATCCGGCCCCCGCGACGACAACGCGACCGCGGTATACGACGATACTCTGGCACCGGTACCCGGGTCGCGGTCACGTCGACTCGCGCGCGCGGGCACTAGGACGTCTCGCGGGCCGTTCCGACGAGATTATCGAATTCGGTTTGCGGGCGATCGGAAACGGTTGCCCTCCCCCCCCGGACCTCGTCGCGATGTCGACGTCGTCGTCGTCGTCGTCGGTATTATTGTTTTCGGTCCACTTCCGCCGTCCGTTTTCGGGTGACTTGCCACCTGCGACCACCTGGAGCCGGCCGTCGCGCGCCCGGGCACGCGAACACGACGAACTACCATCGCCGCCGCGCGGACCGGACGCAGGAAATGCCAGAGCTGCTGTTAACGGTGAGTGCCCACCCGTATATCATATTATTTTGTGCGATACACGACGCGTGTGCTGCAGATGTGCGCTGCACGCGCCTGGTTATTATACCGCGTAATATTATTACGGTCATTGCCGTGCGGACCGGATTTTTATGCAAATGCACACTCTCCCTGCACGGTTCGCCGGAAATCGTTTTCGTCCGAAACGTTTTGGCTTTTTGCGACGCGTGTAGGCTCTGTATGGTTACCTTTTTTTTTTTTTGCTTTCGGTCGTTCGAGTAAAAACGACTGCAACGATCGCATTTTGTACGGTTTTAATAATCGAAGATTTTTCCATCCGTCGCTCCCGTTCGCAAAACGCGTTTTCCGAAATGAAATCTATCGCAGACATTTGAACATTTGAAAACAAAAAATCACATTTTGTCACTTCGTATTATTATGATATCCAAAATTGACATTACATTTTCCATTGGTAATTTTGGAAATATTTAACTAAACAGTATATTATTATATGCATGGTATTCGCGAGCATTTGCGTCTGCACTGGCAGAAGTATACCTACTGATGTTTAAGTTGCATTTTTCCCCCCGTATTTTATAATTTTTCATATTTTTTTCAACACACGACGAAACATTTTTGTTTTGCGAATTCTTGTATTTTTAAATGCACAAACATATTATGTATGTTTAACAATAATTTTTGCACGAAAATCCGAGCCTTGGCCAATATATCATTATTACTTGGGGCTGAATTTAAAATTTGTACACAACCCCTGAATACGGATACTATTGAATTCTTGGGAAATCATTTGGACATTTTTTTTTTTCATTTACTTGCAATATTCGATTCCTTAAACTGCCAATCAAAATAATCGAAACGCTTTTTCTTTTCAAATACTCATACAGTAATATATATATATGTATACGCAATAAATAAGACAGACATATTTTGCAAGTGGTTCGTTTTAATAATTTTTTATTTCACTTGCGCGATTATATCTCTTTCGACAGAACCATCAAATAACATCTTTCCGGGCAAACCATTGTGATATATATGATATAATATTATAACGGTGTCATAATATTTTCCATTAAATGTTTTATACTTTATTGCCTTGTACCAATCTATACTTAGGGGTACTATACACGTTTATCGAACCGATTTCGCCTAAATAAAATTCGCTCACACGTGCCTCTCAACTGAACATTCGGATTTGCAGTTTGCGCGCGCGCGTGTGTGTGTGTGTGTGTGTTTTAAATTACGTTTAAAAACGATATAATATTATGCCGTGACATTGTAATGTGAACAACGTCGATCGCGGGTAAAATATGTTATTTTTGGATGGTAATTTTTTTCTGGAAGTCGTGACAGGACCATCGGTGTGTGAAGCCAGCAGCGATGGCGACTGCTCGCGGAAAATCCTCAATTTTCCAATATTGTACTAGTATTGTAGTATTATAGCAGTGTTATATTATACACAATATAATGTAGTGTTGTACACGGCTCGGTTGAATACGAGTCAATCGATACTTAAAAACGAGTTATGAAATCCGTTAGGTCTGTAAACGTATTAGTAACAACAATAATAACAGCATGTGCGCTGTTGTATTTGCAAATATTAAAATTTTATGAAATGCATTTAGCCGGTGAAAAAAATTACGATTGACTATAACGTGCGATGCATGTACATCGAGCTGGAAAAACGATTCTTGTACGGTACCTACCGAGTACCGGTGTGTAGACGTGAAATCGTGATGTCAGCGCGCAATCGAATTCAATGAAAAAATTGTTTTCGTATCCCGTTCAGTAGCCAAAATAATACGACAAACCGATGAGAGTCGGTTTTAAAAATATCTCTGACTGCAAATGGATTGTTTTTTGAAAAATACGTATTTTATTCGACTCGGATGTATACAACACGTCGTAGAAGTTAGCTTATAAATCCGCCTGTATTAAAAATAATCCCTATATTTCATAAAAAAAAAATGAAAAGTAACATTAATTATTTTAATATAACGTAATATTAACATGTACCTATGTTATCGAGATAACTTTCCAAGTACGTGTATTTACTGCGAATAGTTGTGGGTTTAAAAAAATGCATATTTTATAACTGCATAAATTATATAAAAATATTAACCATTTTAATCAAAACTCGATAAATAATAATTAATATGGGTAGCATAGTAATACGAACGAAGCTAAATATTAATTTAAAATTAGTCGTCGCAACTCGACATCATTATTGTTACAGTTATTGACTGTTGTCAAGGTATTTATTGTTGTCGGAAACCCACAGGAAATCCACTCGGCTTTCCAATCGTTATGTTTCTGTATAGATAATAATACGATCGTAAGCGATGTTTACAGAATTTTTATCTCCGTATTTGTTCGATAAGTATGTTAAAAATTAAGTCACAGACGTTCAATAAATGATTTATATTATTTACTATAATATTCTCTCATTGTGCCTGTGCATTATTATAATACGAGAAATAACTATTGTTTGCATAGTACGCAACAATATCTACAGTCTACACCATTATCTGAGCTCACAAATTTCGGTAAACCAAACACTGCGTAGGCACCCCCGCGGTCCCCACCCGATAATATAGTACTTTGACCTATCCCTAGTGTAAGTATATATGGGTACAACGTGCGGCTACAACACGGCAATTATTAATATTCTCACGCAAAGAACATGGGTGGGCAATATTATAGGCGGACCGCGGAGGGGAAACGACTGGACCGCCAAAAATGTTTTTCTCTAACGCCGGTTTTCCGCACGTCGCAGAATATAGATATTATTTGATCCGTCTGCGTAGTCAGCGGTTCCCAAAATTTTTTTTTGGACCCGATGTAGCCACGGTGCCCTGCTTTGAATATCATATTATGAAAGACAGAACGAAAAAAAAAAATACTCATTGATAACCGTGGATGACCTTTAAGACCTCGGTGCCCTTAGAAAGTGCTCAGTTTGGGAACCACTGGTCTACACCATTATCTAAACTTACACATTTCAGTAAACCAAACAATGCGTAGGTACCCCCTCGGCCCCCACCCAATAATATGGTACTTTGACCTGTCCTAGTGTAAGCAGATACCGAGTACAATGTACAACTATACACAGCAATATTAGTCTAGGGCGTGGATGTTGTTGCTTTTCGACTTTTCTACTACTGTTACAATCTATTGCTAAGTAAGTTTTAAATGCGTTGCACGTAAGTACGAATTATTATACGTAATTTTTTTTTGCAATTTTCTCAATTTTAATTATACAATTTGTTGACTCGACTCGTTTTTAAACCCATTTATTTTAGCTATTTTTTCACCTAATCTCACTTTTCTAATGCTTTTCAAACGGTTTCATACAATCGTCATAACATCACCAAGAGAAACATTTTGTTCAGAGTCAAAAAAAATTTGAAAAGTTTATATAAAAATACCCTCATAGTTCAATGTAATACATTTTTTGAGCGAAAACATTTGTTCGGACATTTCGTGACTTTTTGTAAAATAATAAAACTGCAATCATTCGGTATTTTTGGTGCCATCGATTTTACTAAATTTGTATTAACGCGGCTCCGCAGTTAATATATTCTATGCAAAGAACTACTACTATCAATGTCACAGGCACCGTACTCGTGACCGTGGTTCAACATTTCAAAAGTTCAGGGTAGGTACCCACCTATATTTAAATGGAGAAAGTTTTTTGGGCGGTATTTTTAAGAACTATTTCCTGTATACGAACATTCATCCACTAGCCGTAATAATGCTATGCACAGAAGCCGAGTGGGCACGCCGTTTGAGTTTCCCCAATCCCCAAACATTAATAATTAATATTATAATTTAATCGTAATAGATCTATACGAGAAATCCAGAGATTACAAACTAATTTACAAATTCCTAGTGCGGTTAGTGCGATGCATACTCGACATACTAATAGTTATTGTAACCGGTAAGTTTCAGCGTGTCTGGTCATAATATTATAATATACCTATAGGTAAGACTACCATTTTATGAAAACGAGCAGTGTTATTAAAATAAAAAATTGTAAGTTGTAGTCAATTATACGACGCAACTTCCAGATTGTTGGGTGAAGTTTTAAATTGATTATTCTGTGGAGATTTTTTCGGGTTAGAAATCCAAACGATTAATGACGAGACGACTTCTATCGTATAACAATATTGTATATTATGCCGGAATATATAGTTCTCCAGCAGCGTATTAACGATTTCGAAAAATCAAAAATATTTAATCAAAAAACGCAGTTAAGTACTGTAAATTCGAACTTTGTTATTTTACATGCCATTAATGTATTCGCGGTTGAAAACACTCCCAAATATTGATCATAATCATAATTAACCTTAAATTCTTGCCGATTTTTCATTAAAATACACGCGTGGTTTTCATTTGTTCGTTATTCAGGTGAGTACTTTTCAGCATGATGTTATAGTGTGTTCAAAGTCGGTCTCGGTCGGTCGGTTAATGCTCATCACATGAGAGAAGACTTTGAGAAATACTCATTACAGCTTCAGAAGAAACCGCAAGAGCTGTAGATCGCTGTTCGTCGTATGGTGAGCTACAATACTGCTACGAATATCACAAATTAATATTATTATATGCTTGTCGCGTCCAAAAAGATTTATTTTCGCTCTTAACGTCCCGCGAGTATGTAGCCATGAAATTGTTACGAAATTAGCTCTGCGCGAATAATATTATTATTATATTTATGTAAATTTTTTTCTCGCCAACTATGTATTATTTTTTACTCGAGTTTAATATATAAATATTAATGCATGGGCGAAACCGCAGCGATAATATTTTAGAAGGGACTCGATTTTTAATAAATAAGATCATATTATCAGACGCATATTATTATATTAAGTCAACAAGAAATCTATATCTACGGAATAACAAAATGGTCATTTTATTTTTTTTGCGAATTAGTGAGTTAAAAATGCAGTTGACGCTGTCGGTATGTAAAAAAAAATGTCGATACAGCAAGTAAAAACTGAAAAGTCAGCAATTAATTTTAAGTCGACATTTTTATAGAAAACTAAGGAATTGTTTTTTTTAAATATTAAATAAATTATGTGTTGTATTCGCAAGAAATGTATGGTTTTTTTTTCAAATATCCACATCGTCCGAAGTCAACCGTTACTATTATGACATCGGTTTTTAACAAAATCTAATGAGTGTCTGGGTCACCTCCATTTTGTGGATCACTCCGGACGAAATTACAATTTGAAAAAAGTGTGAACGTTTTAACGACTTTAATGATTAATCTCATGCTATATGATTTCAAACGTACTTAGAGAACATGGTGTACTTTCTTTTTTTTTATTATTTTGGAAACAATATATTGAGGTTAATTTTTTTTTTAAACTTTAAAATCTGTTTCCCATTTTAGTCATTTTTCAGTCACTCCATTTTACAATGTTTGCTATATTAATATATACGTCATATTAAAATAGCACGATTGCCTACTAGACATCCTCAAATTTATTTATTAATAACAAAATAGATAACAAGTAGGACTGGTATAGGTATACTATAAAACAATTGGCCTGTTATTTGTGAAAACGAGTCAACATAATTTTGAATTTTGTTGTTAACATTAATCAAATTTAAAAAAAAATGTAAAATTGTATTAATTTTTGCATATTATTATGAACGAAAAACTTTTGTCATATACATTGATACACACGGATTTAAGCTACATTTTCAGCGGTTTTTCTGATCGTCTATTGAAGGGAGGGGGGGGAGGTCTAAGTCATAAGTTTCATAAAATTTTCGATTTCATACTATGTTTTTTTTTTTTGTAATTTTTTTTTTAACAATTTACAGTTCTTTTAGAAATACGGTCTTGGAGGGGGGCTACGGCTCTTGAGTACCTATTATACACGCTTTATAATATTGTATTATGTGCATCAAATTTTCGAAACTTGTTTTTGTACTTAATAAGAACTAATAGAAAATTATAAAAATAAATCTTTCGTCGTACGTCGACAGTTATAGTTTGTAATTAATTCTAAACACATTGCTATGCTCTGAAATAGGAACAAGACCAATGTAGGACACAAATAAGGACACGGACTTTTAAGAGGGTGGAGTTTTTCCAACTATCTGCAAATATAATATGCATTGTAAAATGGAGTGACTGAAAAATGACTAAAACGGGAAACAGATTTTAAAGATTAAAAAAAATTAACCTCAATATATATTGTTTCTAAAATAATAAAAAAAGAAAATACACCATGTTCTCCAAGTACCTACGTTGAAATCATATGACGTGAGATTAATCATTCAAGTCGTTAAAACGTACACACTTTTTTCAAAACGTAATTTCGACAGGACTGATCCACGAAATGGAGATGACTCCTGCAGACACGTATTAGATTTCGTTAAAAACCGATGTCATAATAGTAACGGTTGACTTCGGACGATATGGATGTTTGAAAAAAAAACTATACATTTCTCGCGAATACAACGCATAATTTGTTTAATATTAAAAAAAAAAACAATTCCCTACTTTTCTATAAAAATGTCGACTTAAAATTAATCGTCGACTTTTCAGTTTTTACTTGCTGTATCGACGTTTTTTTCTTCGTATGCCGAACAGCATCAACTGCATTTTTAACCTTACTTGTTTGCAAAAAAAATAAATATAAAACGATCACTTTTTTTATGTAGCAGGTAGGCGTAACTACGTAACTATGTGTGTGTGTGTGTATAAATAATATGTATGTCATATATTATTATCATGTAATCATATTGTACCCACTCTTCGTTTTTAATATTATATCATAACCTCATCAGCAGTGTGCGGTGCAGTGATGGACAACACGAAACGCCGTCGTACATTTAAATACATTGATGATGTGATGTGTTTGTGAGCCACTGTTCGTATAGGCATTCGAGTGGCTCACTACCACAGAGCTTCGATTCTGGTATTCAACACGTCTGTGGTCGGCACAACTCGACGCGGGACCGCCGTCGCCTGGGAACATTCGCGACTACCGGTGTGATGTGCATGTGGGCTTCTGTGATATTTAATTTTGCAAATTTGAAAACGAGTGGCCCACAGTCACAGCACCTCCAGTGGTCGGCGAGAAATTTCGGAACGACAAGTTGCGGCGCAACAAACCGGCCGCGGTGGCATGTGTACAGATATAGTAACTCGCCCTCGATCCCGACGCTCACCCCTAATTTTTCCGTCGATTGCGTTTATCGTATACATTTATTGGACTTCGGATTTTTAGAATTTCCTCGAGTGTACCTACTCAAAAGGACAATATTTTTAAATAATTAGGTTTTTTCTTTTTGAAACCATTGAAAAAGTGTCCTGTGACGATCCCAACTTCTTTTTTTCAAATGAGAATATCCATTTTTCGTGCAAACCGATGAAGAAATTAGATTTTGAATAATTTTGATGCGTCTGAATTCAAATTTGAACGAGGAATTTTTGAAAATATGTCTTGTGTAGGCACTAAGTATTATACTATAAATAGACATGGAGGATATAATTGATAATAAATGAATTATGATTTGAAAATTATAGTAAGTAATTGAATATTAATACATTCAAATTAAAAAAAACAAATGTAAGATTTATGTAAACATAATTAACATATTAAGTAACATATTAAATCTTACGTCTATTCATATTTTTGTAAAACTCATCTCTTAGAACTCCTTAGAGTAGCGACTAAATTGTCCTAAGTAGGTGTATGTGTCTTAACAATTCGTAAGCTACTCGTTCAGATGTTGATTTAACGTATTGACGTTTTAAAATTGTTTTGCTTAATAATTTTCAGTAAGAAAGCTGTTGGTATTTACATTTTCATAAGAATCTGAGTTTTTTTAACATTCTGTGTTAACGTATGTTCTTAAAAATTCTAGAGACCAGAATTTGAATGATTTTGTTATAAAAAGGGAAAATGTAAGTAATTCTCACCTCCGTGTATCACACTGATTGATTAATATAGTTTGTACTTAAATTAAGATGAATAAATAATTGTAATCATTATACTATGTACCTAGGTATAAGTTTCTGTACACGATTATATTACAATTTACTATTGGTTAAGAATTATAATTTATTTATTATGTCAACTATCCAAAAAACTTATGGTGTAAAATATTTTAAGTGTGTAATAAATCGCTTATAGTTTTATTTTTGTTTTAAACAATTATTAATGAAATGTTAAAAATATGTATTTTTTTTTTCAAAAACGTTCTGCTTCGGTTGAAACTATATATTTTAGGGAAAAATGTTTATTACCGCTCTGTTGTCGGATTATCTTAGGTTAGGTTGTATAATATTATCGGATCTACCACAATTTCGTTTAAATCGTCGAACATAAAAACGAATTTATTCGTGTGTTTTTATCAAATCATGCATTCGTTTTCTACGACTAGCAAAAACTCAAAACACTGTCAAAATAAAATGTCGTTCCTTTATTAGATTTATGGTGTACAGTCACACACGAACCATATATTTTGTACGTGGGTCTGAAAATACTTAAAAGGACGCCAAACCCATACATGTCGTCTAAGTCTTACAGACTCGTAGAGTGTATCAAATTTGAGTTCAGCAGAATCATTTTTTTTTTTGTTTTCTCGAATTAATACAGTGAAAAGTAACGTGATATGGTGAAACTTAAAGGCGAGAACATTAGCTGCTTATGAAATCATAAAAACGCTCGTTTAAAATTTAGGATATCGTAAAAACCCGAAGAGGGAACACAGATAGCGTTCTTACCTTTAAGTGGATGAATTCATTCTGATTTTGAAAGCCAACAACACAAAATTGGTTAGCCTGAACGTAAATTTGCCTCTGCGTACGAACTGTGTCCCGCGGCAAAATTTCCTTCCGGTTTTTTTTAACTCTCGTTGGTACCAATCGAGTCTCGTATATTATAAAAACCAAAAAATATTTCCCTTCCCGTTTTTACACAAGCTTAGGATACTATCACACTATGACAATAGTATCACTACAACAGCAGGCAGGTTAAAAATATTGTTATTGCTATAATTATTATATTGTTTTTGTTTCTGTATTTTGTCATAACATTTTACAATTGCATAACGGATATTAATCGTTATTGGTAAAAAATATATTTTTTTGTTTTTTTTTTTTTGTAATTTTAACTTTATAAAAACACTGTAGTATTGGTAAAAATTTAAAAGATAATTTTTTTATTAATTCAAACTCACTAATTTTGTGTTGTTCGTGTTAACGCTTCGTTGACTTATATAAATATCAGTTTGTGACCAAGTGAGAGTATCGATGAATCGAAAAAACGTGCATTATAAAACGTCGCGTTGGGATTCGAATGAAAAGCTTCACAACTATTCGTACTCGTCGCAGTAGTAACCGAGTATTCTGCCCGTAACGGAGGCGGGAAACTAGATTCCGGTAGTATGTATAATATTATAATAATATGTTTCCAATATATTATAATCGGTGAACATAATATCAATTTTTTCATCGAACCGTTTAATAGACATCGAATCGTCTGCGAACAGTCGCAGATCACTTCGCCGGGACGGGGGAAACCTTTTGATCCTTTACACTTTTATAAGACATCACTGGCGATGTGAACGCATTTCAGGCGTGCTCGAGAAAAACCTGCGACGCAATTAGCATTATACCTTTTTATACCGGACGCAGTTCGTAAGCATCGAAATTGGCTTTGTATTGAGTTTGTATTAATCGTCGTGCCTTCAATAACGCTTATGTATTGACTATTATTGCTTGGAAATAAGTAAAACTGTTTTTACTCGATCGACCTTTTACCGAGTACCTATGAACCACCAATATTGGTCATTTTGGTCATTTATCGACAGTCGTCCATGTATTACGTATTTATACTAAACATTTTCAACATACTACCAATAGAAATTAAACACAGCAACTCTTTTAAGAAAAAAAATTACACTTTGGCTATTACAAGAACAAAATATAGAAAGACTCATAAGTCATAACAAACGTATAGGATTACTGCATTATTTATCATATTAGTCGTACGACTCAAGTAATTATTGTTAATTTTAGTTTTATATTACCATATTATATTATATTATTTAACTACACAGTGTTTTACATAACACTATATTATATAAACAAAGAGAAAAAACATATATTACTTATATTATAAATACTATAGTTAGATATGTGAGAAACGTATAAATATCGCAAATTGTAAGTATTTAATTTATAAGAACTATTTAACGTATTTATATTTCAAATTGTGAACTCATGGGCCCCCACGCGAACATGTTCAGTGGGGCCCATTATCTTTTTGAAGAATAAAATAAAAATAAAATAAATAAAAAATAAAAATACTCGTATATAATATGGTCCTTTCTCCCAAAAACAAACTCCTATATAGGCGCCGAGCTATTATAGTTGTTGCGCCTGATTGTGCGTTTCGTCGGTTAATACTTTGTATTATATTATCGATGATCGCGTAAGGTGGTACATTTTTTGTCGGTATTTCGTGCGATCGTCGAACACAATGTTACCGCAAATTATATTACAGTTTACTGAAGGTCAGATCGGCAGATAATAATATTATGTAATACGCGTACCTAATGTGCAACGAATAACATATTATATTATCAAAGCGAGAAAAATACTTGTCGACGATTTTCCGACGGTGGTTGTTATCACTATACACCGAGTAGATAATGTTTAGTGGTAAAACGGCACGTTTACTGCATGTCTGCATGTCCACGGACCTCTGTCATCGATAATAGCATATCATAACCCGCCGTACTATATTGACCGTTATCAATTATTGTAAATTAGAATGTGCGGTCAGGCATAGCCCCACGATGTTATCGTATAACGGAATACATTTTATTTCGTTATTTCAACTCTCTCGGCCCCACGTCAATTTGATATCGTATTAACTACTAGCCTACAGGAACGACCGTTCAATATTGGCCTTCAGTGACTGTATACACACACGTTTTCCGAGTACAATTTAGTATTTTTTCAACAAACTGTTTATAGTTTTTTTGAGGTACTCGCCTAAAGTATACACGTCGTGTAGTTTTTAATTTTTTCGATTACGATATTATTATAAGCGTTTATTAGACGCAGAGTAAAGAACGTTTACTATTATTTAGTTAATCTAAAATATTTTTTCAAAGATTAATATTAAAAACATATTCATTCGACATTTATTTTATTTTTTCGATATTTTTCTGCATACCTACTTACGTTTTTTTTTTCAATTTTATTAAAAGTTATCTCTTTCCGTTTACTAAACAGGTAGATTGTCCATTAACAAAACTCAAAAACCACTTAAAATTATTAAAAATCAGATATATTTGTTAACATTTGCTGTTAACAGCTCTTCAAATGTAATTGTCTTCGAGACCGCCGCAACTGTCTCGAAAAATTGGCGGTCTAGTCATACTCAAATGAACCCATAGGCCATAACCAAGTATAATTTAATAACATTAACTTGTAAATCTCGAATTCGGAGTACACATAATATTTTATTATGTACTATACATTGCAGGCTGATATATAGGTAAAGTTCAGATTATTTCGGATGAACGATTTTGGACGTATTTCAGATGCGGAACAGCGGTAGCTAGCCGATTGGAACTATAAATACATATTGGTTTTACAAAGATGCTCGAGTGTCGTGTGCGTTTTTACGAATGTATAGGTGTACAATAATGTTTACTACCGTTTACCAGGTATCTGTTGGTGTGTTCGGTCGGCGCCCCACAAAAGTTTCTCGTCGATTGAAAACGGGTCGCGGAGAGGCGGCCGGTATATAGGTACCTACAGATTCCTGGTCGTAAATCGGAGCGTTGAGAATATCGTCGAAGTGAATCGAGAAAATAAATACCATACTGAAAAGGGTAAAAACGCGATGAAAAATTGAAAAGAATCCGCTGGTGTTTTCAAAATCTTAATATTACGATCGGTTTATTTCGTTGCACAATTATTCAGACGATAATCACGTTGAATAGATACTGCAAAATGAACTCGATTTCGGTTTTTGGGCACCAAAAACTTAAAAATATACCATAGTCAGCTGGTACGGTGATGCCTCCCAATATTTCACGTATTTCACTATAGCACCTGAATTCAAATTACGTGGAAAATCCAATACACTAAAATGCAAAATTCTAGCAAAATATTTAATTATACACCTAGTAATTTATCTCTTACGTAACAGCGCGCGTAAAGTAAGCATGAAATGTAATCCAACAGGCATGACACTGACTGTCATTTTTGGAATTTCTAATAAGCTCACTTACATAATGATATGAACAATACTTCTTTACACTTATATTGATTATACAGAAGAATCCCATGGCGATACAAATACAAACTTTTTTTTTTCACAAATGTATAGTAATTTGTGTCCAAATAAATCAAAATTTAAGTTTCTGAGTTACCCGTTAAACATTGTGTTCTAAGAATGAGATAATAGTTTTACATTAAATATAAAACATGTGTAATGTACCTACCTATTATAATAGGTAGCTGAAATTGTGGAAAATAGCACGTTTTATCATCAAATACTCTTACCTAACCGAAATACCTCGAAATACTTACTATTACAACATACAGATTGTTATTGTTTTGAATTTTCCAATATTCATAATAAACTGGATCATTTTATTGATTTATTGTTTTGGTATTTCGGGACTCATACGAGTATAAGCATAAAATCATATTTTGATTAATTTTTGTATGTTATATGAAACCTATTTTGATTTCTATTATTTGGCTTAAGATTACGTCTTTTCAATTGCAGTATTTTCAGGATCTGATCAAAGATAAATGATCGAAATAACAATATATTAGACGGGAGCTATAAATAAACAAAATATTAATGAAGTAAATTGTCCAATATTACAATAATTATTAATTAAACTATTATTTTATATTAATATAAACTTGTTGAAAACCAGATAACGATATAGTGGACACTATTATCATATTTTATTATCAGCCATGATTTGTTAGAGCACGTAGCATGTTTGATTTGAAACAACTTTTAAATTTACTGATTTGAAAAAAAAATTAAAACGTACCTACCGTAAACCATGATCAGTGGTTTCGGAAAAAGTCTTGACGAATTAAAATTCGAAAATTGATCTCAACAAATCGTTTTTAAGTCGGATTCCATTTGTTTCTTTGAAAAAATAATAAACCTTTAACCTGCTTTGAATATTTTTTTTCTTTACCCCATAATTTAGGTATTGTATATTATTATATTATAGCCCCTTTCAAGTACACGCCCATCCGACTAAAAACGTTCTTCCTTCAGAAACAAGCTGAGAATATTATAAGTGTGAATTATGCGAGTTGTTATTTGATGACGTTTGTTGTATACGTCATTCACAATACAGTTTAATTACTGTCGATCATTTGTCAAAACGCGTTGTTTTAAATTAAAAAACTTTTACTTCCGTTTTCGGAAACACAGTGAACTTCAACTGAATCGAAATAAACATATTTTTGTGGATATTATTCAACACATTTCTAAGACACTCGGTTCATTGGGCTGCGCGTGTACTGTAGTTATTATTAATTAATATTAATTTATCTCAGTTTTAGTCGTTACACTAATTTTCACGCGACGCGATTTCTCGCGGACTTCTGTTATTGCACCGTTAGAAAAGTAAAAGTTATTGAGATTTTATGAACGCGTGCAAGTTATCGTTTCCTTCCGTTTCCTTCATAAAATATATGTTCGTACTGTGCAGTGCACCAGACCAACGGTTTTACGACAACGGCGACAACACTATAATATTATAATGATGTAATGAACCAAAACAACGCAAAACAATATCGTAACAATCAATTAACTGCTGCAATCGTATGCGAAGTAGCTTTTCCTCGAAGTTACACTATACCGTGCACGAGAGACAATCACCGCGAAATGCACCCCAAGCGATTTTCAATATTTTTCGACAGGTTTATTGAAATTTAATTGGAAATATTATGTGTTGGTGGGTATATAGATATAGGTAGGTCGATAGGTAGTCACGGACTTGGGTGTTTTTACGCTCTTTAACATATATTTTCTATTTCAGCAACAACTCCAATGGCGGCTTTTGCGTCCCAAGAAAAAACGGCCTTACTTTTGATGGGCGTACGTCATTTGCTCCCAAAAACAACCCCCGCCGAATGATATTTGATTCGAGCGACGTACAAAAATTAATTTCCTCGATTTGAGCCACTTTTTCGGGTCATAGTTTGCGCCACGTAAAACTGAACAAAAGGGTGCCTTTTACGATTAAATGTGCCATCTCGGGTTCACGAAAATTTTCGACACTTTTCGTTTACGATTCCAAATATTTGTTCAATATTTTCAACCGTCGAAGTTGAAAGTGTGGCGCAGATTACATATTCCATTTCGTTTTCCGTCATGGCGCAAAATAACAAAATACATTTTTAGATATGGCCTAAAAATACGCGTTACATTTCGTCCAAAAATATTCTAATTTTTGTTTCGGTTTTTTAGGTACCTGTATTATTATATTTTCCCCGAAACGAAAAATTTAACGATATCTATTATTGGCGATAATGATAATAATAATTTATAACAGTGTTCCTACGTTAGTAGTGATAAAGACTTAGTGTTAGTCGAATTTCTATACAGCAAACAATACAACATTCAGCTGTCGAGTCGTAATCTTGTTACGTCGATTTGAATCAAACTAGAAAAATATTTAAAATTCCGGTTAGGTAAATTTGTGACAAATATTTTAAGTTACGTAGCTGCTTAATTTAGAAAGAGTTTATCCATATTATTTTACACATAATATGTAGTATATTTCATTTAAAATGTAATCTGAGAAATTAATGTTTTTGTATGCTGAATGTATTTTTTGCATTTTTTCCTGAATATTAATTATTTTCATATTTCAACATATTCTTGGAAATTTGAATATTAAAAAAAAAAAAAATGTGGATTTTGTCTTGTGACTTAAAACATTTTTAAAATGTAATGTTTATATGCAATTTTCGTTTACATAAGAATAACAGCTCATTTCAAGTAATAAATTACTAATGGGTTAAACATGTTTGTGTCTTAATATAACTAACTTAAAAAATGTTAACAATCCAGACGCCATTAACACTCCAACGCGCCGTCATAATTAACTTGTATATATTATAATGATTTCATACATATGAAATATGTTTTTTTTTCAAGTTATTGTGTATTTTTGGTGTATCAGGTTCGTTGATTATAATATTATCTTATTTGACTTTTTTCAAACAATAGTGAAATGTCTCTGGCTGGCTGCTTTAATCGCTTATAAGCTTTTAACTCTTTGGATTCCTAGCCGTTTAAAAGTTGCATTAGTCGTTATGAGTTTCATTTAGAACGAAATTGGGGAAGGAACAAGGAAAGAATATTTACATAGTTTACCGACGTCGTTGGTAAAATTATTCGTTGATTCCAACACAATACGAGTTGTGTAAGTTCCTAAAAAGTAAAAAAAAAAAAGGTGTTCCGGTAAATTCCAATGCGACAGACAAAAATATGTATCATTTCCGTATATATTTTATAACTTTTATACGTTTTACGTACCTATAATATTGTTATGTTGAAGTTAAAAACGTCACGATAAATTAATTCGCATTTTCACAAATTTTAACGTATGATTTCGAAGTCGTAAAAAATTTTTTTTTTAAATTTACATAGCGCTCTTTGCATACGAGTCTCATATTTTTATGTTCACGTGGGAACTAACGTATTGTGTATTTTTCAGGTCTCGCGTAGGAAATTACATTCGCCCTAATGAATAGCGCGGAAAAATATTGCACTGAACCGATATAAATGGAAAAATATGTTTTATTTTTACGGTACAGGTAAAATAAAAAAATGGCTTTAATTATTTGGTTTTTTGTTTGACGATGTCGTAGTTTGCGACGTTTTATCTTGTGGTGGGTATTTTATTTTTTTTTTGTTTACCGTTTTTCGTTTTGACTTAGCCTGCCCACGTTACAAATTGTAATCGCTTTTTTTTCATAACGTTTTCGTAACGCTTTCAAGCACTGATCGTAAACCTTTACTTACCGCCGTAAGACTGTAAATAATAAAGGTGACTGATATTCGTCCAAGCCACGCGAGCGTCTACTTCACGTTTCATCGGGTCGGAGGTGATATATGGAGGCTAGTTCAAGGCTCTTTTCTCCGAAAATATTTCTCCGCAGAGCACAGCATTGTAGTATATATTAATATAAAATTTTCGTTCGAAGATTGACAGTAAAAACGGATCGGTCTAAAATTATCTCAAATCTGACGAATACGATTGTCGCAACAGTGATAACTATAACTAAGCTAGGATTTTGGTGACTTTTGCATTTTTTTTCTTTAAGTGTTATACAATTCTAAATAAAAATTAAATCGGTTTCGTGATGCAACAATTTAGAATGTGTAATTTTTATTTTGCATTTTTTGAATTGTTTGTGTTGAATGCATTTTATTGCACTTTTAAGCTCATTGTTTATTTTATTTTTTTTAAATATTATGCGTTGTATAGGTAATCTCAATCATTACCTAAAGTTCCCTTATAAAAACTGTAAGTTTGAACTTATATCGACAACATACCATAATATTATCTCTGTTGTACCCGTTTTCGGTAAAATTATTGTGACTTCTCTGAGAATTGGGAAAATCGAAACTACATTATTAAAATAATATTAAAAATATTTTAACATCGGTATATTTGTCGTCGGCAGACTGTAGGAGAATTGAGATTCGGCAAAGTGGGTATGAATCGAAAAAGTAATATAATTAACTTAACTCACAAGTCAACTCAGATTCGCATATATTTGTTTAGTTTACTTCTTAAAACAAATGTTCACCTTTTTTGTGTTGTATAAAAAATGAATAAATAATAATTAATAATAATATTTATTTTAAAATTAAATTTTTTTCGCTCATCTAAGTACATTTTTTGGTCATTTTTCAAGTTCATTTTTTTATGGCATTTTTGCATTTCTTTTAGTTCATTTCAGTGTATTTGTTTAGGTCATTGAAATCCTAGCTCTAGTGATAACCTGCAGGAAGAATCGTGCTTACCAGCTGGACACCAAGAGTATACCTCCATGTGCGTGAAGTTGCCCCCCCCCCCCATGACCAATTTTTTTGAAAGTTATGTTATCATTTTGCAAATAATTTAAAAATACTAGCAAATTGGTTTTAGATATTGCAAATAAATTCGCTGCCAGAAATAAAAAAAATAAGACAGGGGTGGCCAACTTCACGCAGCCCCCCTATATGTAGCTAACGGTTTCAAGATATTACCAATAATTTGCAAATAATTTTCAAATTATTGGTAGCAATTTGAAGTTAGTAGCTCAAAAGGGGGGGTTGCTGCGTGAAGCTGGCCCCCTCTGTATTATTTTTTTTATTTCTGGCAGGGAATTTATTTGCAATATCTAAAACTTATTTGCAAATATTTTTAAATTATTTGCAAAATGATAACATAACTTTCAAAAAAATTGGTCATGGGGAGGGGGGGGGCAACTTCACGCACATTACACCACCATGCTTTCATATACATCGTATAGGTTGTAAAGTTACTCTGGTTTTTTAGCATTTTATCGTTTTTCAAACGAGAAACAAATAAAATGTAGAGTTTGTAACATAAACTATTTTCCCAATTGAACACACAGAATTAGGGTGAATGATTATTTTACAATTTACCAATAAAATGTTTGAATGTAAATTGCATTCACGATTATTCGTACCACAAAATTATGAATTGTATGCTATATTAGGTACATTATCTATACAATATCGCAGTATAGTAAAATCAGAACAACACACTGTTTACACCTCCCTGCCCCCTCACCCCTTCCCTGAATTTAATTTCCAGTCACATCCCTGTAATTGTTTGCGGAACCTCTGTACTCCGTATGGAATATAAGTTCGTGGGTTTGGAAAAGGTTTCC